>NW_027496621.1:0-207423 GCF_021521415.1 Bidens hawaiensis
GTGGGATTTGAGGTTGGTAAGTTTGGACTTGGTAAGCTTGGTTTGGTAATAAGGCATGGTTACGGCTTGGGCTTGGTTTGCGCAAAACGAGTCGGGGACAATTGTTGCGGAAATGGTTAGGGTCTCCACAATTATAGCAAGCTCGGGGTTGTTGTGGGTTTTGCGGGATTTGCGGGTTGTTTTTTTGGTGAGCGGGATGTCTATGAGGTGTGTTTAGACACGTGGTATTGAAGTGACCGTAACGGTTGCAAATGGTGCAATAGCGACAAGTCATGTTTGAGGGATGGTGAAATTGACATTTGTTGCATAATGGATGAGGACCAGTGTAGGGTTTTCGGTTTGGAGGAGCTTGAGATTGTTGTTGGGTTTGTTGTGGGTGGGTGACGGCATAGTTTCGGTGATTGGGCTTGAATTTCTTCTTGGCTTGGTGGGATGAGTTGGAGTAATTTATGGCTTGAGGAGGTGGATCAACTTTGATTTGAGGGGTTGTTCGGGTTTACTCTTGTCACACACTTTTTCTTGATCGAAAGTGTACCCACCTTGACATTGTTCTCGGAGATGGCTCCGGCTAGCGTAATAGCGTCTTCAGGTTTGTCGGTTTACTACTCATTACCGAGTCACGGATTAGCATGGGCAAACCCCCGATGTATTTTTCAATTTTGCGTTCGGCCGGGGTGACCAAGTGAGGAACAAGAGTGCTCAACTCGTGAAAACGGAGTGAGTAAGCGGTGTTATCACCACTTTCTTGCTTAAGTTCCCAAAACTCGGCTTCAAGCTTTTGGAGCTCGTGTTTTTGGGCAGAACTTCTTCATCATAAGTTATTAAAGCTCGGTCCATGGGAGAGCCATGGCGATTTCCGTCCCTGGAGATGCATAACACTACCCCACCATGTAAGATCGGTTTCCTCAAACATGCTCGAAGAGGAAATTAGTTTTCTTTGCTTCGGGGCACTCGCTATGTCGGAACACACTTTCCATCTTTTCAAACCATTGCAACAAGGTAGCCGCACAGTTCGTACCAAGGAATTTGGTTGGGTTAGCACCGGTAAATTGTTTGTACAAGTAGGGAGCGGGTGTGGGTTCAATGGGTGCTACAACGGGTGGAGGTTGGTTTGCTTGCAAGTGAGTTAGGAGTTCGGGAATCACAGCGGCGACTTGTTCGGCTACTAAAGCGGCCATCTTGTGTTTGAGTCCTTGCGGTAGTGGCGTCGTAGCGGAGGCATTCTAAAAAATTATAAAGAATTGTAGTGAGTTTGAGGGCATTGAGTTTAAAATAGAAGATGTATGTAACCAATTTTTTTACGTGAATCCTAGTGTCATGAGGATGAGAATGTTAGTAGAAATAAAGTTTATACATAAACCAAATGATAAAAACGTATATATAAGTATATGTTTCAAAGTTTCGAGAATTTAAAATTTGGACGTTTTGAAGTATTGAAATTTGTATACAGTCGGAAAAATCGTACATGAACCACCATGATTTGATATTCCGAAAAAAAAAATAACAAAATTTCTTGTAAACATATATATAGTCGGGAAAATCGTACATGAACCACCATGATTTGATATCCCCGGCAATAAAAACTTATGTAAAAGTAATATATATAGAGTAGAACATGTACACGTATCACCGCGTCTTTCATGTTGTTGACTCAAATCATGATAATAACATACAATAAAATGGAGATACAACGAGATGTTAAAAACACTTGTCCACGTATTACCGTGGCTTTTATGTTTTCAACACCAAAAATAAGGAGACGACCGGAAACGCTCCGCATTCGACAACTTAAAGTGTCGGCTCATATAACTCGAGTTGCTTGACCTAGAAACCAACACTAAACCCAATCATCCCAGGTAAGTAAATCACCTTCGATTCTTGGAATCTTTTTGTTAAATGATCGAATCAATGTTTCGTTCCCTAACGGTCATCACAAACAAATTATAGAACCTAGTTTTAAGGAGATTGTAAACAACGAGATCCAATTTAAGCTTGTGATCCATAAAACACAATATAAAGCTAATGTTTTGTTTTTAAGGTAAAAATTCCTTAGAATACTATTGAAGTGTGTGTATGTGTACATTTATGATGAGATAGATTTTTAAAACAAGTTTATAAATAATTAAATAAATGCAATAAACAATCAAGTAGGGTAAACACGTATGAGCACACGTATAGGGACCCTAGAGCATAAACTATACTAGGCTGTTACGTCTAAACCACCTATCCTATAGTCGATGGCTCTGATACCAATCTGTCAAACCCCGACCAATGAAGGCGGAAACGTCGAGGCGCGACATGATTGCTCATTGCACAACGACACTATAAAGTTACAATATTTAAATAATTCATTTAAAATCATATCATCATAAATAGCACAACAATTGTTCATACAAAATAGCCAAATAGATAGATAAAAACAAATAACTTGTTCTTTCTTTTCTAATATCCTAAGCCAAGATGATAAGTTTCTTCAAGTAATCCAATCAAGCTAATATCAAACCTGTAACCATGTTTTCAGACCCGGATCGGACATCAAACCCAGACGTCTTATCGGGTCACGGGTCGAACCGACCCAGGAGGGTCGGACCGGATATTGACCCGGATGACGTCATATATAATAAAATAAATAAATAATTATATGTAGTATTTAATATGTTGAAAAGTAATAAAAGTTAAAGATTTTATGTTAAATATTGTTTTTTTTATTGAACGGCATATATGTTAAATATGTAACAATTAAATAGTCCATTTAATATAATAGTAGTCCTGAAGTTACCATCAATTTTATGTTCTAACTTCTAAAATCCATACACCATGCTGAACGTCTTGGAGAGTTGTCAACTAATTGGGCAGGCCTACTCATACACTATTTAGGCTTTATTGAAAAGCCCAACTTCACTAAGTAAAATATGTATTAACCCTTTGCTTAGTAACCCTACCCCATCCATGTATTCTTCTTTCTTTACATCAGCTGCACCAGCCCCACCCCAACTTGCAGCCTCCATGTCTATCTATTGCCAGCCGCCACCGATTGCCAAACTTGCTTTCCCCCTTCCCCCATCAAGTTCTTAATTCTTATAAACCTTCTTTTCTTCTGTATACGTGAGTACATCAACACAGAAACTTGTAGGCCAGACGATTTCGAATATCTAGTGTTAAATTTTACTTGGATTTTGGTTATTCTTTTGATTAAGTTTAAAAAAATAGAAAAAAAAAAGTTTTATACCGGTTCAACCCGCCGGGTCACCGGGTTCGGGCCGACCGCCCACCGCAAAACCCGGCCGGCTTTTAGAAACTGTCCAAATACCCTGACCCGGCCCGGTATAGGGTCCGGTCCCGGTCGGACCGGTCCGACCGGCCAGGCCGGTCGGGTTTCAAAACACTGCCTGTAATATTGCATAAAATTGAATTTGTCAACACAAAGGTTGGTGAGCACAAATTCATAGTTTGGACAATAAGTATATAGTATGAAATCCATAACTAGTATATTAAAACAATAAATAATAGCAATAATTTAATAATAAAACCGTCAATAAGATACATTGACGACAATAATGAAATCGTCAATAAGAATACATTGACGACACCTTTCTATATGGGGATACCATATATACTCGAATTAACGTATGATCATACTTTGATGAGGCTACCCGCCTTAGCATTGAAGAATTTGCACATAATCATGTAAAGCATATAACACCAAATCGAGCATTTATTTAAGTAAACATATACAATAAGTGTTGTGGTTTAAGACTCAAGTATAAATCATATGAATTTGAATAAGTATGCAATTGCCATCCCCAAAACGAAAGATGGAAAACGGGGGATGAAAAAGTACTCAAATTAACAAGTAACTTGAAAGAGAGTGTCGTAAATAATCGGAGAGATTGGTTTAACGAGCAACACCTATATTAAACGGGTCTTGTGTTATAGGTAGTCTTGAAAGGGTTTAAAATAAAATACATGACAAATAAAGTAAATAAATAAAGTTTAGGATTTAAAATGTAAATATTTGAGAAATTAAAGAAACGAGTTTTGTAAAATACGTTTCACTCGAAACCAGGTCTCGGTATTCTATTCATTAGTTTTTTTTTTTCTTTTACTCAACCCTATGTTAAGTAATAATGTGGGGTTAAATGCAATATTGCAAAACCCTTGGTTATTAAGAATACCAAAACGAGGTTTAAACGAGTTTCGAGTTTGTCGGTTCGAGACTTGATAATTGACCATGCTCAAAGTTAACTTCCCAAAATAATAAATGTTATGAGATAACTCAATAAAATCAAAATAGACTTAACCAAGTATGTAGTTCTATTGTGAAGAACCTTAACATTTGTTTAAGCGAGTATACGACTTTATCGGTCCGAACTTATTATAAGATCAAGTTGGTTACCGACATGCAAAGTATGTTTAGAAATTAACTAAAATTGATTTAAAATATAATCTTGAAGAAAAATATGAGTTTTGGTGGCTAAAAACACACTTGTGTGTCTTAAGCGAGTGAACTCGGTTTTAGTTCGGTTTTTTTGGTTCGGTCCTTGACTCGGAATAAGACCGAGGATGGTTACCACATACCCAATTACCATGGAACTTGTAAAATAACTTATAAATAATAATACTCAAGTTTTACATTCAAAAAGTTAACAATAAAGCTTTTAAACAAAAGTTCGGTTTTTGGTTCGGTTCTCAACTCGGGATGAAACCGAGGCTAGTCACCACATACCAATACCATGGAACTTGACAAATATGAACAATAACTAAAATATGCAGAAGTTAAGCAAGTATAACAAGTTATATGGTTAGATTTGTTAAATATATAAACAAGGACTACAAAGTCCTCCATGTAACTTTGCCTTACTAGCCCGACATTTCAACCGGCCGAGACCAGAGAAATGAAAGACCGAAGGTAAAAAAAGGAGTGTATATTATATATATGTTGTAACATCAAGCTTTAAGTATTGAGAAGTTAGTTAAAATGAAAGATTAGCTTATGAAGAACAACCTTAGAATTCAAGAATTTGAGAGAGAACATGAGGAAATGAGCAAGCACAAATGAAGAAGATGGGTGTGTATATATAGGGTAAGTTGAATGGGTCTTTCTTAAAGGGTGTTGCATGAAAATGGGTTGGTTATAGACCCAAGAAAAGCATAAACTAGAAATGGGTCCTTCAAGTCTCTATTTTGGTAGTTTTAGTCCCTTGAGTTTGTTTATAAGCATTTTCGGGGCATTTTAAGAACCGAAAAGGGTGTTTTTTTTAAATCCAATAACCATAAAACAAATATGTAACTATAAAATTCATCATTTTGATAATATTGAAAGGTTCGGGATACAAAACGGGTCGGGTTTACATTAAGAATACAAGTATAAAATAACTCGAAATTGACAAATGTCACATGATTTTTACGTATTATATCAAACTGTGAGACTCTCACCAGTTATGTTCATAGCTGACTTTATTTTTATACATATGTTACAGGTGTAAAGATGCGAGGATGAACGTTAGAAGACACATAGCATGCCTATAGGATATTCAAATAACAACTTATCATTTATTTATTTATTGTTTCAAACATGTATTATTTGATAAACTTGTGTTACATGATGATTTAAATGAAATAATGTTATTATGGTCACCTAATAGTGTCACGTGTGTTTGAGCAATCTGTACGTCACACTCAGGCGTTTTCGCTTTAACCGGGGTGTTACAGATTGGTATCAGAACCGTGGCTATAAGATAGGAAATTAGACGTAGTGTTCTAGGTAACAATAGCTTATTTGTTTATTTGTTAGGGTTGCATGATAGAATTATGTGAGCCTTTACTTGATTGTTTAAAACGCACTTACTGTTACTGTATTAATGTACTGTTGATTTCATTAACGCCTCATGAACACAAGTACACACACACAAGTCCAAGGCTTAGGCCTAAAACAGTTTTCTTAAGAGCAATTTCAAGCAATTTTCAAATTCGGTGTTCCGATATTTCATCTTCTTAAAGACCACGTCCCCTTTGTGATAAGGATATGGTTACACTCCTTAGGATGTCACACAAGTCATGGTGGTTAATGCGACGTGTGACTCCGACCCTCAATGTTTTACATTGTGTTTTAACTAAAAGTCTGACAAGTCATGGTGATACACGAATAACCAGCTTTGGTTCTATTTGATTATGCATTTTGATTTATACATTTTAACTGAAAGTCTGTCAAATCGTGGTGATACACGAATACCCAACTTTCGGTTTCGATTTGATTACACATTTTTTACTTTTATTGGAACGTACAAATTATGATGATTCATAAAAACGTGTGATTCTAAAGACTTAATTTTTCATATATGGTTTTTGAAGTCATTGGGTTATGTGAATAGTCGAGTTTTTAATTCGTTTTATGTGGTTAGAGATTCACTGAAATTTCTAAAAGTCGTGCTATTAAAAGAATTATCGGATTTCAAGTTGTTCCTTATTTATATGTTCATTTACTGTTTCAGGTTTAAAATTTAAAATTTAAAATTTGAAAAGTCATGGTGATACATGAATAGTCGATTTTCAATACTCATTTTCTCGTGTGTTTTAAATTGAGAATTCGAAAAGTCATGGTGATGCATAAATTCAGTTCGTTTTCTTTATATAAATTCGTTTATTATTATGGTTTTAATTGAAATCTCAAAAAGTTATGGTGGTACATAAACAATCGATTTTCAATTCGATTTCATTACTCATATTAAGTTTGTGTTAATTTCGTATTTCTTATTTCAAAATTTGATATTTTTCCGAAAATTTGCGAGATAAGTGCTGACTCATGAGTACTTCGATTTCAAATCTTGTTTCATTCGATTGTACTTATTTATTTATTTACATATTTATAGATGGATTCCGATTTTTTAGGAATCTTTTATGTAAAGTTCCTTTTGAATTTGATACAAATTTCATATTTATGTTCCGTGTCATGTAAATTCTTCACGCTTCGTAGCATGTGTTCTCGCTTTCCTCGACGTTGCCCTAGAAACTCAAACCACAAAACGACAACCCAAACTATCAAGCAATTGACCATCGCAATCCCGACCACGACAAACCGAGACTCATTACCAAACCACAATAATACATTCAAAACCTCAAAGCTATACCTAAGTAAATTCAAAGCCAACATAATTGTTGGATACTCAAACCCAACCCAACGAAAATACTTACATGGAAATCTACCCTTTGCGTAACAATTGTAATTCCACCACTCCGCTACAGCAATATCGAAATACTCCAAGCTGTGATAATTTCGGCCAACACATCACCCTTGCCGAGAATCTTTACATACTCCAACACCATCCATTCATTTCGCACAACTATTACATAACCATTTAGCTCAACCATGTGGCTTACCAGATGGTCCTGCTTCAAGCTTACTATCATTTGAGTACTCCGAGCACACCCGCAATACTCTGAAGAACTTAACTCATTTCCGCTATGCGATAACTTACCCCGCGTTCTTTGTCATCTTAAAAGTTTGTTCGATTTCGGCATCAACGCTTAATCTTTTCAAAGTCATCAACCATGCTTAACTTTTTTTTATTTTTATAAATAAATTGTCCCTGCAAATTCTTCTACGCTAATTCTCTTATAAACACCTTTTACTTAGGATTTCGAATCCCGATTATTTTAATTAGTCAAATTAATAAAATATATATTCACAAAATATTTTGTTATAAAATATATTGAAGTCAATTTTTTTCCAAAAGAAATTTCATTTTACCCAAATGGGTTATTCCTCATATTATTATTATTATTATTATTATTATTATTATTATTGTTATTATTATTATTG
Source organism: Bidens hawaiensis (assembly GCF_021521415.1). Taxonomy (NCBI): domain Eukaryota; kingdom Viridiplantae; phylum Streptophyta; class Magnoliopsida; order Asterales; family Asteraceae; genus Bidens; species Bidens hawaiensis. Next base: position 7,820 of record NW_027496621.1, read on the forward strand.
TTATATTTACTTATTAATATTATTATTACTATTATTACACCAACAAATATTATTGCCATTATTATTATTAATATTATTATTTTTTTCAAAAAAAATATCTTTAAAAATAAAACAAAGCAAGATTCTTTCTCTATAAGCAAATCTTAAGCCGTAAGGCTATTATATTTTCACTATAAGAGTTTTATCTTCAACGAGTCATTTATAATTGACGATTCCCCATAATGCTTTCATAGGGCGCCGCCCAACAGAAAAATCTTTTACATTAAAGGTTTTACGAAGTTTTCTAAGCTTTAACGCTAGCTAAGGACATTTTTTATGCAAAATATTATTATTATAACTTATCTTTGAGTTTATAAAAGCACCTCATTTTTTTTACAATCGATTTTTTTTTTCACAATTTGAACGAATCCCAACAATCATTTATTTCCCCTTATTTGTCAACGTCAATGAGTTTCGATTAAGAAATCATGATACCGCCTTTTAAACAACTTTCATACCACAAACCCTCTTCAAGAAGACAAGCATCACGAACTACCTTTTGATTTCCCTTTCTTGTTTCTTCATATAGATACATTGTTATACATATTATTCTGTTTGGACATTTTCAAGATAAATTTTATAATATCGATTTCTTCAAAGGTTGTTTATGAAGTTAATATCGAGTTTGGTTATTCGTTTAATTGGTGAGCTATTTCCATATATCATTCATAGTTGCATTTTCGAATCGGTTTACTTTTTGCCATCTCAACTTTATGGTCTACAAGTGATTTCCCATAAACATAACCGTTTAGTGAAAATTGGGACGATGTATATATTGAGTCTATTATCATTTTAATTATTTGATTAGTTCTATTTCCACCTCAATGTTTTATTTGAGTTATTTTGTTATCTTTGATTTCAATATTTCATCAATTTAACCCAATGTTCTAATTTGATCTTGAAGTTTCGATTATATAGTCTTGATTTCAGTGTTTTATCAATTTGAGAAGAATGTTTCACTTTGATCTTCAATTAATTATTATATGATTATTAACCTCGATGTGGCCTTTATTCACATTGATATTTTCTTGGAATTTTGATTTGTTTAAACCAGTCATTATTGACTCCTAGAACTTACTCTATTACGCATTAAAAAGTTCATTTATCGAACTTATTCTCGAACCCAATGCTTTACCGACTTACACGTTTATATTTTATTGGCTCAATGCCACATTTATTTACTTATTTTTGTTATTCTCAACTTCGATTTTTCATTTAAGTATGTTGATGTTCATGACTTTAACGTTCCATTTGTTTTAATTATTCTAGGTTACTCTAGAAACTCGCTTGTCTCATTAGAACTTCAATAACATTGTCAACTCATTTAAACTTCAACTATTGCGTTTATTCGGACCTAATGTTTTCGCTTATCCTTGACCTCAAGGACTTGTTATAGATTTTTATTATTTTTCAATCATTATGGTTCATTATTCTTGATTTAAAATCTTTCATATAAGAATGTATTTTAAACCCACACAATAGGACAGATTATGTGGACCATCCGACGATAAAGGTAATTATGGGTCGACACGTAATTATCCAATTCCTCGCATGGAAGACATAATAAGTACGTTGTTTGCAATAACTCGAAACCTGGAATGATTTTGAAAGAAGAGAAAAATGAAATATGATAAAGACATGGTGGATACGCCGCTAGTACATTCTATATATAAGTGTCATTGCCATATTCCCATTTGTGGCGTCTTTCAGGTCATTCAAAGATCAACATTATTGTTTTTAATTATGTATATAAAAAATTGTTAAAAACATTTAACAACTCGTTGTATTAGTTGTTTTCTTTTAAAAAGTTTTATTTTTATTTTAATTTCGAGACGAAATTTCCAAAACTTGTGAATCCTGTAACATTCGTTAGTTTTTCAAACCCGAAAACCCCGACCCATTTTAAATTTTCATTTTTGTTTATAAATATATATACATTATAATATTCTCAAGTTTCGTTTCAGGTATTTTTATTTATATTCGTTCAACCAACCCGTTCCATCGTTTCTCATTGAATTCGTGCTTTACGTTCATCGTTTATTTGTTTCTTTTTCTTTGGGTTCAATTGACGACCCTCCGAGATTTAAAGTTTTTATTAAAGTTAATCGAGTTGCGTACTTTGCGGGTATAATATGCAAGAAATCCAAGAATAATAACTTTCATTTAATTATTTACAATATTTCAAAGTAAGGGTTTACAAAGTAATTGTTTTTGATTTTGATTTAAAGATACTTTGAAGATAAAGGGCCATAATGAAAATATCATTTAAATTATATTAATATATTCAAAAACCACCCAGCCTCCTCGTTTTTTCCGGCCGATTTTCCGGCAAGCCGGAATCGCGGCTTCGGCGACCCTTTAAACACCTTTTTAAATATATTAAATATTATAAAATCGTTATATCTTCGTTAATATATCCTAACAAAACTTACTTATTGCGTTTTAACGTTCTAATCATCCGTCAATCGAGGCCCTAATGAACGCCGGAAAATCCGGAAATCACACTAACGGATTAGCGCGTACACGCTCCAATTGAATGTATAAATAGAGGCTTAGAACTCATTACAACTCGCTCATACCTCTCTTTCTCTCTAACATCTCTATATTCTTCATATTAATCCGGCCAAAGTTCGGCTCCAGCGACTTGTGGTTATCCGTCAATACAAAACATTATAAGGTAATTGATATATGCATTTTAATGTCATTACATCAATGAACAAAAACCCTAAACTAATTTCACCAAACATGGAACAGAATCTTCAATTGCAAATCTAGGGTTTATGTGAAGATGATTCTGGTTATTGTATATATATAATATTTTTCAAGTCTAAAACGAATTCAATACATAGCTCAACTGGTTAACTTCATGGGTTTCTAAACAATAGACCAGGGTTCGAAACCCGGGTCAAGTTTTCTTTTTTCGTAAACTGTTAGTATTGTTATTATTATTAATAAATAATATAACTTTAAAGCTAATTATATATATATATACATATATATATACATATATATAATAAAACCATATTCATAACGGATATCCCCCATAGATCAGTTGCTTAATGCCTTGAGCTTATAGTGTATGGACCCGGGTTAGACCCCATTTTTTATAATATCAAATTTTATTAATTAGTTATTCTTTATTAATTAGTTATAATAAATTAAAAATCATAATAAAATTATAAAAACCATTTTAAATTAAATAAAAATTATATAAATTAAATATAAAATATATTTCACCATTTTACACTTAGAAACCAAATTTTTTGTTTTCGTAAATCCTAATTAAAAATCATTTATTAATATTAAATGTAAACTTTAAATCGTAGAAATCTTTTTGTTAAAACATTAATTATAAATTCAATTTGTAAACTTTAGTTCAAGTTTTCGACCGTTTAAACCTCCTTTCTTTTCCATTAAATATAATTATATCATAATATTAACCAAGTGTTCGTTAGAACATAAACATTAATAAAATAATCAAAAACTATAAAATCATATCGTTGAAATCTGTGCTTCGTAAATAATTAAATTATCGTATTAATAATATATAAATAATATAGTTTATTAACTTTACTAATCGTTAGCTTAAACTTTAAATCGGTAATATTAATTCGTTAAACTTTAACTCACTAAACTTTATTTCGTTAGCTTATAATCCGTTAAGGATAGCTTTATTCGATTTCGTTAGCCATTATAATTCATTAACATAATTATTTTCGAGATATGAACCGTAAATACCATAACTTCTACATTAGCATTAGTTATAATATTTAATTCCGTTAAGAGTTTAAATATAGTATTATAATATAAGGAGCCATAAAATACTAATAAAAGTTATAATAAAATAATACACGTTCTCAACAAATAATTAACTCTTTTTATCCCGTTAGCTAGTCTTGATTTTCGTATTCATTTTATTTATAGTTCGAGATGTTCGGTTGCTTCGAGTTCGTTATTGTGCTTTCGGTTTATATTACAAGTTTTTCTTCGATTTCGAGATGAGTTTCTCACAACCCCTTTTTAAACGTTTTCATATTTTGGGGTATCATATGTATCCTATTACAAATTCAAGTATTATGATTTCGATTACAAACTACAATTCACTATATGGACTTGTGTGTTACTTGATTGCTTGCTCGAATTTACTTGCACGTGGTAGCCTCAATAAGTATGATCATACGCCCCCTTTGCACTCAAGTCCATTTGTATTGAGTGGAAAAGGGCCTTATTATCCGAGTACGTTGGTTGTTACCAACTGGAAAGGACTTTACTTGCTCGTTTATCACTTGTCCATGAATTGTATGATTTTTACGTATTATATCAAACTGTGGGACTCTCACCAGCTATGTTCATAGCTGAATTTATTTTATACATATATTAGAGGTGTAAAGATGCGAGGATGAAAGTTAAAAGACACATAGCATACCTATAGGATATTCAAAGAACAACTTATAATTTATTTATTTATTGTTTCAACATGTATTATTTGATAAACTTGTGTTACATGATGGTTTATATGAAATAATGTTATTATGGTCACCTAATAGTGTCACATGTGTTTGAGCAATCTATACGTCACACTCAGGCGTTTCCTCTTTAGCCGGGGTGTTACAGATATGTTCGAATCAATCACCCAATCATCATTATTATTACCCAATCATCATTATTATTACCTTTTGTAGCCATGCATGCTGTAGGTGTGGCTCTACCCTCATTCAAGTCACTACCTTCTGAAAAGTGATCCAAAAAAAGTTTGTATTGTTCATTTGTCAAACCTAGAATCGGGCTCGAAGCGGTGTCAATACAAGCTGCCTTGGGCTTCCTTTCTTCATGTTTTCGGTGTCAATACACCATTCGGGATATCCTATTATTTTGAAACAACCTTCTTGAGAGTGTCTGTCTCGGTTACAGTGAGTGCAGTGTTTAACTACATCACTTCGTTTGAAATCTTTTTGTCCCGGTTTTTCACACCTTTGGTTTGCGAGACTCTCTCATTTGGGAAAAAAGGCCTTGAACTGTAACGTCCGTAACTTTCCGATAAAAAGGTTTAGCCTTGTAGTGTTGCGTACACCTTCGGGCTTGACCCGGCATTCTTCCGAGAGCTCCTGGCCACCCTCGTAAACGTTTCTCACTTAGCTTTCCACCCAATTTGCTACACACTTCATACTGGAGGGACTAGAGTGTAAATTATTATTTTATATCATAAAATAAACCCTAGCCCCCCCACCCCTATGTCCGATCGGCAGGAGGAAGAGCACAAGAACCCACGATTTTCTTTTTTGCAGCTGTGATTAGGCCATAAAACTCCAATTCCAGGTCGGTTCTATGATTCCCCAAGTCTCTTGCATGTTAATTGACCTTTTTATTGCGCGTATTGATCGAAAAACGTCTTGTTGTAGGCTCACCGGGTGGTTGTCCAGTTAAGCTTTTCCGGGACTGTTTTGAGTGAGGTTTTTGCATCAAAATCCTTCTAGGTATGTGCAGTACATCATACTTAAAAACCATATTCGTTGAAGGTGTTTATGTCGGTCAATCGATTTTAGTTCGAAAACTAGGGTTTATCAGATGTAGAATCGTCAATTGTTGAGTTTGATGCGTTAATCGATTGAATGACCAACCGAATCAGTTTGTACAGCCCTAGGGGGTTTTAAGGGATGTGGGAAAATTATTTTTTTGGAACTCGGGGCTGTTTAGGTTGGTGATTAGTTAATCGAGTCGGTTGTGCGCGAATTGTCGTTTAAACATTAAAATGAGTGTTGTGAAAAGGAACCGCCAACCCTATCAACTCGGGTGACATAATTATGAATGTATGAAAAGGTTAAGATGGGAATTGGTCCATTTGGGGATGATTTGTTTGATAACTGGTTTTTAAGATTTAGTACGCGCGTATTCGACTCGATTTGCATACCGACGGGTGAGTTGTGCATCATGATTAGCCCCGACCATGATCGTAGGGTGGATTTGGTTAATTGAAAGGTTTTAGGGGCTGAGGTAAAGTAATTGGGGTGGATTTGGTTAATTGAAAGGTTTTAGTATGTATATATAAATTATTGTTTGGCCTATATTTGGCGGAGTTGTAGTCGTTTCGACTACGGATGTTGTGTATGCCTACTTTGTGTTTGCATACGGATGGATGGTGATCTTGGCCGAGCCAAACTATACGACTCAGGTTCTTAAATCCTGTGGCGGGCCCTGAAAAGCCCGTGAGGGGGGAGGCTCGTGTGGCATGATCATCATCGGATGTTACGTGTTTGGGTTGTACGTGTGCTCGACCCTGAATGTTATACGTGGATGTTATATATATATATATATATTGTTATATATATAGGGATGTACTTGAAAGGATGTTGATATATATATATATATCTTTGGTATATGTATGTATGAGAATGTTTAGTCTTCGGTAACGATGACTTAATGGATGCACTCTTTTTTACTTTAAAAACTTTTGGTATGACTACCATATTTGTTATTACTGATATTATTTACTTAAAACTTGAACTCACTCAGCTCAAGTTGACTTTGTGTGTATGTTAGTGTGAGTTTCAGGTTTAGTGGAGGATGCTTACCGCTTGGACGTGCTCGAGACTACTTGGACGGTTGAAGGCATAACTAGTCGGAGATTAATACGCAAACTGTTTTCTTTTCATTTATTACTTTAAACATTTAAATTATGGTTTTGGGAACTTGGTTTTAGTACTTGTGATTTTCCGCTGTTTATTACTCTGAAACGATTTTAATAAGGTGAAATTGTTTGACCTTAAATTTTTGAGAATTTTTGAATATGATTACCAACTATAGGATTCCCGGGATTCGGGGTCTTACATAAACGCCGCTGCATCATTGGTTGGTTTCTTCTCAGCAGTGATGGCTCGTTGTTGTTCATCCTGGTACACGAGGTGGTACGCTGGATTCAAGCTCGGTACTGGTGTCATAGCCAGAATCTGTGTTTTTATCACGTTGAATTCACTGTCGAGGCCCATTAAGAACTCGTACATTCTTTCTTTTGCTTGGTGGTCAACGAGTCTTTTTCCACTGCTACAAGTACACTTGTTGCAGGAGCATTGAGGAGTAGGGAGAACATATTGGATCTCATCCCATAAACCTCGCAACTTTGTGAAATAAGCCGAGACCGTGGCTCCGTCTTGCTGCGTAACAGCGATCTAATTCTTCAATTCGTAGGCTCTAGGAGCACTTTCTTTTCCAAACCTTTCATAAATGTCTTGCCAGATTTCCGATGAGGTATTGGCGTATTTCACACTAATTTTGATCTCTTTCTCCATGGTTGTGATGAGCCATCCTTTGATCATAGCATCACATCGCACCCATGCCATGTAATCCTCATGGGTTTTTTCTGGTTGCTTGATGGTTCCATCAACGAAACCTATTTTGTTTTTTGCGAAAAGAAAAAATTTCATTTCTTGTACCTAATCGGCATAGTTTTTGTCAGACAAAACGTCGTTGACATGTAATTGTCTTGGGTAATCTGAGGGGTGAAGATAATAGGGTGAGTTGTGATTGTCGGAATGATTAGGATTGGTTCTGTCACCTGCCATGGCAAGCAAGAGCAAGGCGGCTATTAGGGTTTTGTATGAAAGAGCGGTATGTGAACGCGCTCTGATACCATCTAAAAATAAGATAGCACCAAAGGATTTTTTGTATTGTCTTTTCTTGTTTTTCATCAATACAAAGGGTCAAATAAATACGTGTTTAAAGTATAGCCAAAAGGAAATAACTAGGAATTAGGAAGCATTTATGGAGCAGATTATGGGTCAAAAGAAATAAATTAGGAACAAAATAGTATCCAAAAATAACATCTCAAAGGGGTAACAAAACAAGCACAACGTTTAGAATCGTATATAGTGTGCATGTGCCATCATACAAGTCTTATGATAGGTGAACAAGTAAATACGAACCATTTGTTGTGTGTGGTCATGTCAGTCAAACTCGTCATGCGGGCCGTATGTGTAAGTCCTACCCATTAAAACCACACCTAACTCGGTTTCCAAGTTTCTTCTTAGTTGAACCAGACCTCCATTGGCGACCAGTGAATATAAGTCCCCACTCAAGGATCCCAGCATCCATCTTTTTTTTCCTAACGACACCTGGTCACCAACTTCAGCAACCCTTGTTCAAGAAGCTACCTCCAAAACCAAATTTCTACCACATATAAAGCAAAATTCATTAAAAATACATCTAAAATATATCATTAGTAAATGCATAATATAAAAAGGTACTTTATAATGCTCTCTACTAGTTTCATATTTTGAAATCATCTGTCACATCTTTTAGACAAAAATTTATTCTTTTACGATGCAACAAATATTGGAAGGGTAATGGGTTTAAAGTTGTGGTGGACTCAAACGTGGGCTTAAATATGGGCCTTAAGTTTTAGTGGGTAGTGGCGCATAGAGGTGCACAAATCGGTTTGGGTGTGGAACCGGATACGGATATGACCGGATATTGAAAAATCGGGTATTTGTAATACCCGGGTCAGGTTTAGGTCCGGGTATTTTCTCTAAAAACCGTACCCTATGCATCGAGTTCGGGTCAGGTATAGAACCGGGTATTCTAAAATCGGGTATTTGAATACCCTATTTTCGGGTATTGAAAACCCCTATGTTTTGGTTGTTTTTTCCGGGTTTTTTCGGGTAAAGATTGGATTTTTTTAAGGGGTTACAAATTTAGGGGTATTTTCGGGTATTTTTCATGTATTTTCGGGTAATTTCGGGTATAGATCAGGTATTTGAAAAACCAAGTTTCGGGTATTGGAAACGGTTCCGGTTTTCGGGTATTACCAGGTATAAATCGGGTCCGGGTACGGGTTTTGGTACTGAAATGCATACCCTATCCGTACCCTATGGGTAAGGTCGGGTGCGGGTGTGGGTTCGGGTATTAAAAACCCGGGTATAACAAAAATCGGTTCCGGGTATGTTTTTTCGGGTTTGGGTTCGGGTTTTTTGTGCATCTCTAGTGGCACACCGGCGTAGTGCATTTAATAATTTGTTTACTAGTTTTTTAATAGGTTAAATTTTTGTCGATATGTTGACTCGTATCTTCCTTCCGATCAGAAGCCCTAAAACATTAATTTGAAATTCGGAAAAAAGTATAACGCCGTTAAGTCATTTTTAACGGGGGACCATTGGAGGGCAACTTTTTTAAATTTAGGACCGCTAGTGGTGATAAAATGAATAGAGATTATTATCGACCAATATCAGTCAATAGGAATTATTAAAATCGAATAAACCAATTTTTAAAAATTAAAACGTCTAAACTAACCTTTTTTCACGCATTGGTGACAAAACTTCGTCATGTGTATTGGTGTAAAGAAAAATTGTCACCCGTGATTAAATTAGTGTACATTAAGGGGTGGACCTATGTTGGTATGTTGGATTTCTAAAAACGATTGGAGTATTTGTATCACATATTTGAAATTTAATTCCGTTTTATTTTTTTTATTATGTGACTCAACCAACCTTGACCGAATCTTTTTTTTCTTTATTTAATACTAGGTTAATAACCCGTGTATTACACGGACTGAAAAATTATATAATGTTATTAAAAAATATTTATATATTTGATACAAGTTATAAGTGAAATCAAACATATAAAACAATTATAATTATTTAAAAAAAAATTCATAATGCCAAATAATTTAGTAAGGTATAATAATTTCTCGTAAATTAAATTATATAATGCATTAATTGTTATATCATTAAATTAAATTACATAATGCTAATTAATAAATATTAAATAGTAATAAATGCGTTAATTGTTATATCATTTAACATAAAAAATAATAAAATGGAATGAATGGTAATTAAAAATTAGTTAATTAGGTGGAATATGTATAAATGAAGATTGATTAGTTGGCATCCCATGTGGATGACATATTTGAAAGTCATGTGAAACATGTATTGATTTAATATATTAGTTAGATTTACTGATAAATAGCCAACCCTTAAATATACCGCCCCATGTGAAAGAAAAATTTTGGGTCCACCACTATATATATCATAAAACTTCATGGGTGTCAGTTGATACCGATCCCCTCTCACAATTCATCCCTGGTTATGGGCATGGTTCATGGGATAACCGAAATAACGGATATAAAATCATTAAGAGATATTTTTTAAGTGAATCAAATACACTTTATTTGTAATTAATTCAGATATAGTCTCTTAATAAAATCATTAAAAAACTGCAAACAGTATGTTGACACTTCATAGAATAAAATAAACAATTTCACTCGAAAATAAGCTAACCATTGACTTTAAAACGAAGGCCGAAATAAGGCCCCACTGATAACTACAAAACCAGTTTAAAGATTTAGACCAAATCACCAAATGGGCAAACCGATTGTTGGGCTAAAAAGTCAACATACGCCCAAGTTAATGATTGTTGGGTTGAGAAGTGAACAAATGGCTACATGTTTGTTAATTCAAAATTTCGGTTAACCGAATTAATCAAATAAAATAAGTGGCCCGCACTTCGATAATTGATTTAATGTATAAGGATCAGTTATGCTTTGTGGTTTAGTTATAACGCGTCACGCCACAACCACAATGAGTTTTAACTAACCAACCATTTAACAAATATGTTATTGCTTAACTAGATATTAGAAATAAAACTGATCAGCTGAATTGGGGGGTGGACCCACATTTTTAAGCCTCTTGGGCATTACCGTGTTAGAAGGGGGGCAGGTGGGTGGCGCTTGGGGAGGTGTTGTGGTTTAATGATGGGTTAATGGGTGAAGTGGTCGGTGGATGGTGCCCCTTCTTTACTTACGTATTTGCTTATTTGTTTGTTGAAAAGCAAAAGTTGTTTGGTAAAACTCCTCCAAAAGCTTCAAAATGAAGCTTTTTAAAAATGGCTTTTGTTTTTTAAAAAGCAAATAAACAAATCTAAAAGCTCAACCAAACACCCTCTTAGTATTACATACTAAGTTCTTTTATTCTTTATTTTTTATGGTTTGATGTAGGCATCAACCAGGACGGACTCTATATGGGCTTTAAGTTTTAGGGGTAGTGTCATAATGTGATAATGCAATAACTTAACTAAATTTAGAAATCTTTAAAAAACCACTAAAATAACGTAACTAAATTTAGACATTTTCTGGGTCTAGTGTATTCACGTGATCTTTCTGTATATTTGTCTCCATAATTTAACTAAATAATACATTTATTTTTAAAATTTAAACATATTTAAAAAACCACTAAAATCTCACCTCTTATATCTATGCATATTCAGTTATAAGATTATGTGTAGTGGTCTTAGAACATAGCGCCCCCACCTCATATACTATTGGTTGAAAGAATTGTTTTGTCAGAAAAGGGTCACTTCCACATAGCGCCTAAACCCAATTTGCCCTAAAAAAAACCCATAGCACCCGACAGAGCCCCCCGGTTGCTATGGGGCCTTTGAGCCCATGAAGGTGGCCACAACATTGGATATAAGACTATCTTCAATGCTACATACGTCTTAACTATCACGTCATCTGTCACATTATATCCTTATAAATCCTTAAAAACCTAAATTTCATCCCTGACCCTACAAATATTCTTACCCTCTTCGATTTCCACCTCATCATCTACCCTTACACACAATATATAAATAATTTTTTTAACTTTGAGCCCACCTTTTCACGTGAATAGATACAAACACATGCCATCGTATAAGGACACTTTACCTAAGAATGGATACCTCCAATGCTAAGGACATCCAAAGGCCTACAAGTATTTATCTCTTAAGGGCCCAATAAAGATAGTCTAATACTTTTATTAGTTTTTCTTTTTCATCTCCTCACAGTTATTCGTAATATATATATATATATATATATATATATATATATATAGGGGAGATATATTTTGAGAATCATGTTGAGTTTTAAGAACTTAAGAACTCAATTCTAGGCCACACATTTAATTAAATGGATTGGAATATGTGGTTGAGATTAAATATGGCAAAAAAGTCTAAGTAGAAGAGAGAATAAATATGTAAGTGGTTACACTAACTTTTACGTCCGTTACACATGTGTAAAAAGTTGACTCGGTGCGTAAAAAATTCTGTAATTTTTTTACTTGTATATAACCTACATATATTACGCATGTGTAAAAAAATTTGAAAAAAAAAATCGTTACACTGAGTTCTCTCGAGTTCTTAAAACTCAAAGGGGTTCTTAATTGAAATCTCCCCTATATATATATATATATATATATATATATATATATATATATATATATTGGGTAAGGTTAAAATAAAAACCCATTTGAGTTGTAAAATTCTAGAAACCCATTCTCAACCACATGTTTTTAATTAAAGTTTGAATCTTGTAGTTCACAAATTAAAGTTAATAAAAAATGTAAACGTAAATATAACTTTTTCTCTCTCCTGAAAACATATATAAAAATTAGTAAAAAAATGTTAAAAAATAGCATTTTTTATGTTTTCAACATTTTTTTTATGTTTTTCGATGTTTTGTATTAAATGTTACAACATATATTACGTGTGCAAAAAAAAAAAAAAAAAAAAACGATGTTACATTGGGTTTTCACAACTCAAGTGGGTTTTCATTCTATACTTCCCTTGTATATATATATTTATATATATTGAATAATTATTGATGGTAAAGAGTGGAACCTCATATCTGGAGCTTTACTATTCTTTTCCCATTAAATTTGGAGAAGAGGAGCACTAATAGAGGTAAAAAAAAATAAAAAAAGAAAAAAAAAACCGTGATTTTTATTAAAACGTAGAAATTAGGGCATACGTAAAGATGCTGATGTGAATGCTCTTAGATACCCAAATTACACCCAAATTATCTGGCCCAATTTTCTTTATGTATAGTTAATGCTTGTATCCAATGTTATAACATTAAACTTTGGTTAGAGCACCTAGCGAAACCATCCCAAGATGCGTTGGATGTTCTGTGTTTGAGACCTAACAACCCTATTATTTCTTGCCCGTTTCTGTTTCATTTATCCTCATCTCTCGTCTCACACGGCGTTGTTTTTATGCCAGTTCTTCATTTCTTCCTTTGCAAAATCATCCCACGTTTCCATTGACCATATTCCAGCCTTTTATAGGCTCTAATGTTTGATATTCTCCTTACAACTTAAAATCCCAAGGCGCTCTACAAAAATGGAGAAATTAAGCTAAATCAAGTCGATCTAAGCTAACTTGGTAATGTAAACAAGAGTATAAGTTTTTAGCTTAATTGAACATGTCATGGGTTCTTACTTCGCTTTCACACCACGCCTCGTATAGTACCGGAATGGTTTTGGCCCCTCAATTGGTGGGCCGCTCCTGACATTAATCGTACCAAACTGAATCATGCTCACCCCTAAACAATATGATTCTCCTAATTTATATAATTAATGTCATACCTATGGAAAATCCTGTACAACATAACTACGGAATATGTAACTTTTTGTGAGTGATTTTAGATATGTTTGATTGGCAAGATATGGTGACGGAAACCACTCACCCAAATGATTTGGACACTTCTAAAAGCCATTATAATTTGCAGCTTCATTCTTCTTCTCGATAACGACATAAAGATGACACGATAGTTCTAAAATATAAGTTTAATTAACCAATGGATTAAGTCATTAAACTTGGATTAGCCAATGTGGTAGGTATAGAAAATATGCCTTTTTTTCTGCTTCCTATTGGTCCTAACTTATTTCCTCATGTAAAGCTTACAATTTATTAGGTCAAGTGAGTACTCAATTATTTTTAATATACATTTATAATACTAAAGCCCCAGTTATTTTATAAGTTTTCATAGAATGACTCCTGTATATAACAAATGTACCTAGTAAACTTCACTAATAACAATAAAATTTGGTAGGACTTGAAGAGGGTGTGGTGATGAAAACCATACATCTATCTCATGAATGATAGACATGTTGCTTTCACAAAAACCTTCAACTCCAAAATTTATTTATTTTTTTAAAATATGGTATATAACCAAAATTTATTTATTCTCACGGATGTGTCCAACAACTTCTATCCCGATTATGTCCTTTGTAAAAAGTTTGGGTAATAGAAATGCTAAAGGACATATAATTGTTGGACCGGTTGGACATATAATTGTTGGACCGGTAACCACGTCTCTCTTCATCGAAACGACTCGTATTAAAATCATATATTTAGAAAAATCTAAACATGATTACCTCAAATAAACTTCTAGACCCATTACTGATCTTAATTTATCACAAAATAATAAATGAACCCCATTGAATAAACTATGTAAATACATTTAATCATTGTTATTAAGTTGGGTAGTCATGCCTCCCACTATATATATCTAATACAATATATAATCCCCAAACAAGACTTTAAAAGTGTTAGGTTTAAGGGAAGAAAAGGATCGTAAGTGCGTGACTACTATGCAATGCATAATATGTAATTTAATTAACACTAATTCAATGTATTAGTTGCATAATGATGGTATGTAGCACACCCTCTTTCCGGTTTTCTTCTTTCTAATTCATACCTATATTATCTTAGTTAAGTAAATAAATAGTCACTATATACAAATTTCTGATCCATAACATTTTTGAATGTATATAGGGGTGTGAATATCTTAAACAACACAAGCCTAACATGAAATTGTATGTTTGAATTTTGTCTAAGTTGGTCCGGTTGAGCATGTTTTGGATCAAACCATCAAATTGCGCCGTCACTTTTTGACACAGACATGTAAACACAACACTAAACGACACAAAGTTAAACAAGTTTGGGTTTAAGTTTAACATGTTTCACGTCTTAAGCAAGTCGAGCCGTTTAAGAATCGGTTAAATTTGTGTCAAAACAAGTTAAACACTTGTCAACTTATTAAAGGCATGCCTAAGCTGCTTCTATTTTTAATTTTTTTTTTAAAATAAAATTTCATATCCCTAGTTAAGCGGTTAATGACTTGTTTAAACACTTGTCAACCGGTACTTTGATTTTTGTTTCAAATATTTGTTTTACTCACTTAACTCGTTGTTACCTAAAAGGTGAGTAACTCATAGTCCCCGTTTTTACTTTTCAAATATTTTGAGGTGTAGCATTGTACCTATTTGGGGTGGAGGTGTTGAAAATTAAAACATCCATTAGGATAATGGGAGTCGGTTTTGGCAGAAACAGGCCATGGGGGTTAGGTTTTGGCGGTCTTTAAGGGTTTAACCTTGCGTTGTTATAGAAATGGAGGTGGAGATTTGTTAAAAATCCCAATGCTTTATGGGTGAGGGTGATTTCGGCTATCCATGGGAAAGGGGCGGGGGTTATCACTGGCTCTCAGTTGGGTAACGTTAGTGGGACTTGGGCTAGAATTATCAAATTTGCCAAATTCTTGATGAAATTGAGATTAATTCTTTTGATTATTTGAAGAAAAAAGTTGGGAATGGGAGGAAAACTAAATTTTGGAACGAGGTTTGGTTGGGGAGTGTTCCCTTAAAGAACAAATTTCCTAGAATCTACAACTTGGAATTGGATAAAGGATGATTTATTTCGGATCATCATGTTAATTCAAATTGGGTTTGGAATTGGCGTAGGTTGCCGAGAGAAGGAGCAGAATCGGAACAATTGGAGGGTTTGTTAGATATACTCAAGTCGGTAAATTTGGCCTCGAGGATAAATGAATTTGGGAGTTGGATCTTGATGAAGATTATTCTGTTAAGTTGGTTCGTATTTCTATTGATAGATCCATTCTTCCTTATAGGTCTACAGCTACAAGATGGGTTTGGACTATTGCGAGAAGGTTATATTCATGCGTGGAGGGTGATTTTGGATAGGTTACCTATTAAGAGTAACTTATGTAGTAGGGGAATTGATCGGTGTGCCATCAATTTTATGTCTTTTATGTGAAGCGGAAGTAGAAACAGGGTGTCATGTGTTTGGTGATTGTTCTTTGTCACACAAGGTTTGAGGCCAATCAGTAGATGGTTGAAGATGTCTTGGCCAATTCAAAAATGCCCGAGGAGATGTTTTCTTAATTTCTTGGTTGGATTCTGTATCGTATGGCAAGCAAAAGAAAGTTTTAATTGAAGCGATTATTTTCTTGATTTGGTGGTTTATTTGGAAGAAACGAAATGCTATTGTCTTTAACAAAAATGGCCTAAAAGAAGATTGTCTAGTTGATTCGATTATGGCCTTGGTGCTTTTATGGGTTTTGAGTTGAACTGTTAATTTTAAAGTTAGCTGGATCGAGTGGTTGAAAAACCCGCTCCTTGTTTGGTTTTTGCCCCGGCTAAATTCTTTTTAGTTGGTAGCTTTTAGTTATTAATTCTTCTTGGCTTGTTAAAAACAATAAAAATTAAGACTTCATGAACTTTTGGCAAATTTTGTCTCAACACATATGTGATATTTATCATGTCTTTAAACATGTTCTTAACAGGTCGTGTTGTGTAACATCTTTCTAAACGGGTTCATATTTGGAAGAAATGACATGATTAGTTATCATGCCGTGTTCGTATTGCATTGTGTCTTATCATCTGGTGTCATATAGTGTCTTGTTTGACCTATTATGCTAGTTGTACAGCCTCGACCACCTTTAGCTAAGTAGCTATTTTTGGGTTGACCTAATGAGTTTGTGAGTTAATCTTGCGCCTTAATTAAACTAGTTGATTATTTTATGCTAAAGCTTAGAATTTAAAAGAGGATTCGACATCAAGATTTACAATCTAAAAATAATTGTTTCACGCATTTTGTATTTTAAAAGTCGTAAATTTGTAATTTACAACATTATTATACAAAAAATAATAAATAATATAAAAAATCGGGCTAGACTGCTCGTATTCATGTCAACGCGTGAGTTTTGGTATCGTGTTTGTGTTCATTTGTATGGATACGATTTGGGGTTCTTTTTTGTTTCGGGTTTGTAACAAATTTTGGATTCGCGTCGGATTCAGCGTGCCAATCAACGAGCATGACTCATTTAGCAATCGCATATCAATGGCATATGTATTTGAACTAGTTATACATAAACTAACTTTAAATCACAAACCATGTATTCTCTATCAACATTTTTTTTTGTGAATCAATACTTGAGCCATTTCCTTGACGATGTAGTTATTAGCTTCACAATAAACACAATTATTATCTTCACAATAAACACAAGTTTATTTCAGCATATTTAATGAGTAGTTATTAAAGGGTGTTTGGTTTAACCGTACCATAGGGTTGGATAAGACTTTGCTTTTTTTTAGTGTAGAGGTTCAAGTCCCGTCATGATCATAATGAATCTCATATTGAAGTACAAACATCAAGCGCGCAAAACGATCTTTAGAAGTTATTTCTAGATCATTTTATAGGTTATGTTTAATTATTTGTGATGTACTTATTCATGTATTAAAGCTTCTGAATTTTTCTATACTGATACAACGTGTATAATCATTATTGTTTTCATCACTAAAAGATCAATACAATGTATAACTCACAAATTGTTTTTATATAATATTATTTTCAGGGAAGACTAGACTTAAAAATGAGGTAAAATGTTTAGTAATGTATGAAAAAATTAAATTAGGCTTTTAATATGTATGATAATTTTGATTGAGCATGCAATATTGCAGAATAACCTTTACACTAGTAAATGAGAAAACTGGAATTTAAAAAAAAAAAAACAAAAAAGAAACAAAAAAATAAAGCTATTTAAGATAAGCAAGTCATCTCAAAGACTTAAACTAAAGATTGTACATCACAAAATAAAAAGGGAAACAATTCATGTGTAAACATTTTCACTACTAAACAGAATGAATTTCATCCATTGATAAACAACTTAAAACTTAAAAGTGGTTACAATCTTATCAGAAAAATTTATGCTTAATATTGAGACGGGTTATCAAGGGAAGTGTACATCACAAATGGACCTCCCGCCCTCACCGGCAAATGACTGAAACGTCTGGACAAGAGTTGTATTTGAAATCTTATCCTAAAATTAACGATGAATCTTCCGTTGGCAAAGAATTTCTACATAAAACGACGAGATCCGCACTTACCCATGTTGGGTGTCTACCAATACCATTGATATATTTTTTCCCGGGTTATGGTATTTGTTGATAATCTGTAGGTAATCCACGACGTATTGCCGATGTGTTTCTTTTTCAACTTTAACTTCTTTTATTCGACGGCTCTTGTGATATGTCAAGATATTTTTTATTTCATTGATACTAATTTGTGTTTATTTTCGACATTAAAAAACACCTTAAAATACAATATTAGCACACAAATATTGATATTTTAGTTATTGTGTTTTCACATCATCAACATGTTGCAATAAGAATATGATTGTAAATTTAGTAGTAATATATACACAACTTGTAGTGTCCTTTGTTAGCATTTAAAAAATATGGGCAAAATTCCATTAGTCTTTCTTGGCATGCAATCACTCGGCAAACAAAAAGGTCCATGATGTGATCAAATCATGCAACTCACTAATACCTGAGTACAACTTTTCTTGCACAAGTTACAAGTAAATCAATTCACACCCTAAAATGAATGAATTGTACAAAAATGAACACAAACAGGATCTCACTAAGCATGTTAGTTGTTTATACGACTAGGAGATAAGATACTCTTTCCATGTAGCAATCTCGTGCGCGACATCCAACATGGTCGGTCTAGTCGACGGGTTGTTTTGAGTACAAATCAACCCAAGTTTAATGAGCTCCAAAACAATGTCGTGCAATAGATTACCATTGCACGATGTGGCATTAGTAGTAATGGTTGGATAGTTCTTAAGCGTCTCTTTTATTATCGGTTCAAGCTTGTGTGGATATTGGGTCTTCACCCAGTCATGCAAGCTTGAATTTTCATAACAAAATACATCCGTAGGTCGTTTCCTTGTGACCATTTCCAACAACAAAACCCCAAAACTGTAGACGTCTCCTTGTGATGATGCTCGTCTACCCATACCGTATTCTGTATTAAAAAATATAAGATGTTAGAGATTATTATGTAACTAGAAAATAAACTTAAAAGATTTACTCATATTAAATGTATCTACTATAGGTGTTAAGATGATATTTTAGTGAATAAAATTTGGCTTGGCTCGTTAGAAATAAAACAAAACTAAAACTGACTGATTCGTAAGTAAATGCGTCAAAATTATCACCCATCAGTTGAGCTAAAGCATTACTTACCGGGAGGAATGTAACCGATTGACCCGCAAAGCAAACCGTCTGTCGAGCTAATGGAAGGGGGCCCACCGGCCGTCGGAATCTTCTCGACTTCCTCTTTCACCAATTTAGCAATACCAAAATCAGAAAGTACAGCATGCATATCATCATCAAGAAGAATATTACTTGGTTTAAGATCACAATGGGCAACCTTAACAGGTGCATAGTGATGCAAATAAGCTAACCCTTCAGCCACATCGCTTAAAATGCGAACCAACTGAACCAAGTCGACACGGATCACCCTGTCACATGGGTACAGGTGATCTTCAAGGCTCCCGTTCTGCATTAATGGCAGAACGAGAGCCTTGAAGTCAGACCTGCTACAGATCGTGATGATCCGTATCAGGTTCCTGTGCCGAATATTCTTCAATACTTCACATTCTTTATTGAAACTCGCTGTGATTTCTTCGGCTTTCACGTAACTTATAACCTTGACCGCGATCTTCGTGTTGTCTTTCAGAATACCTTTGTAAACTTGCCCGAACCGGCCCGACCCTATCAAACTTGAGCTGTTGAATCCCCCTGTTGCTTCCATGAGTTCTTGATAAGAGATTTTCGGGTAGTTTTGTTCTTTTCTTTCATCATCTTCTTCATACACACTATTCCGGCTAAACATTTTTACAAACTTCCTCTTTGATTTCGACTTGAAAACAAATGGAACCAAAAACATGAGGAGGGTTGCCATAGCAAGTAAGGTAAGCAAAACCGGCAATGGAATCAAGTGTTTCTTCCGAGGGTTTTTGCAGATTGACATCCCCGGGATCGAACTGCTGCATAGTTCGGGATTCCCGAGGAAAGAATCAATCTGCAAAAAAGGAAACGATATGTTTCCGGAGAAATTATTAAAAGAAAAGTTAAGATGTTTCAGTGTCGAAGATGTCTGGAAAGATTCTGGGATCTTTCCAGACAGTCTATTTCTGGAAACATCTAATATTTCCAGAAATGGCAGTTTCCCAACTGAACTCGGAAGTTGACCTTCCAGCGCGTTACCCGAGATATTTAGGAGTTCGAGTGCAATGCAGCTTCCGAGTTGTGTCGGAATCATGCCGGAAAAGTTGTTGGATGATAAATCCATGGCAATTACCATGTTCATTTTGCTGAGTTTCAGAGGTAACATTCCAGTTAGGTGGTTATGTGAAATGTTTAAGTACAACTTCAAGGTGCTCAATCTTGCAAATTCGGTTGGAATCGAACCCGAAATTTGATTATGTGAAAGATCAAGACTCTCCAGGTTTACACATTGTGCAAGGCTTGTCGGAATCGTTCCATTGAGCTTGTTGTTATGAAGCAAGAGTTTCCGTAGCTGAGAAAGACTCGAAAATGTGTTGGGAATCGTGTTCGAAAGTCGGTTTTTGGATAAATCAAGAAGACCCAACTTGGACACATTCCCGAAACACAATGGAATTTCACCCGAAAGCATATTATCCGATATGTATAGCCGCTCGAGTCTCGCCATTTGGCATAGTTCCTTCGGGATTGTCCCATTGAGAGAGTTGCTAGATAAGTTGAGTAGGGTGAGGTTCAAAAGATTACTGATATTGGGAGGAATCCCTCCCGATATCCGATTCTCGTCCAGATGTAACTGGACCAGACTTTGTGAAAGATTCCCGATAGTATCAGGAATCTTTCCAGAGAGTATGTTTCCAGCTAACTCGAGCTCTTGTAAATGTGGAGAGTTTGTTAAGCCCGAAAGGAACCTCTCAAGAGGACCTGAAAACCGATTGTAAGACAAATATACAAACTGCAAGTTTGACAAATTTTTCACAATCTCAAATGGTAACTCCCCTTCGAAAAAATTTGACTCGAAATCCAACCATTTAAGCTTTGTGGAATTAGCAAGTGCACGCGGTATCTGACCCGTAAGTTTATTCGACCAGACAAGTAGAAACCGCAGCTCTTTAGCGTCGCATTCTTCATTCAACGGTATATTCCCGCTAATCGAATTATTTGAACTATCAACATACTCCAAAGAAGACGACCCATTACAAAAAAGTCCGGGTGGGATTTCGCCTTCGAGCTTATTACTTCCCATATCAAGATATTGCAACCCCCGAAGAAACCCTAACTCGAACGGGATTCTCCCGCGTAGAAGATTCGACGATAAACTTAACTGCTTAAGTTCCAAAAGATACCCGATCTCTTTCGGGATGCCACCCTCGAAGAAATTTCTAGAAAGATCTAAAACCGTTAACCGGGTAAGTTTAGAAATAACCGGAGATATTGTACCGTGGAGCGAGGCTCCACTAAGGTCTAACTCTAGAACGGAATCACGATTTTCATTGCACGTGATTCCTGTCCAGTTACAGAAATGAACTTGTGAAGAGTTGTGCCAGTTTTCCAATACGTTTCCACGGTCAGAAGTGACCCTGGAAACGAACGTCTGGAGAGACGCTCGATCGCTAAAATTTCGAGCGTTTTCGTCTCCCGAGACAAGTGAAAACAAAACTAGAAAGATAAAAAAGGAAATCATGTTGTTTTGGAGATTGATGAGAGAGATTAAAAGATGAGGAAATAGGAAGGGAACAGGAGATTGATATATATACAAGTCAAGTGGAATAAAGAATGTGACTATCAATTATTAATTAACCTTTGTTTGTGGCCTAACTACGTGAAGAGGTAGGTCCCAGCAGAGCCCAGTTGGACCCGCAAGACTCACCTTGAAGAGGGACGTCTGCGCAAAGACCAACTGGTTCCGCAGGATCCACCATGCTCAGAGAGATGAAGACCTTACGCGCAGTACGCCAGCTGTTCCCGCAGGAAAAGCCTCCCAATGGTGAAGTACCCCGCCTGTTCCCGCAGCTGCGGATACAAGCCATCAGGGAAGGCTACCCGCACTAATAGTAAGGCTACACGCACAAGGCACTAACTCTCAATAATTCAGTAATGTCACCTGAAGAAGGAATGAGCAAGGCGGGAATACTCCCGCCCAAATGAGCCAGTCCGTACGCTTCTGGAGGATCTTTTGTACTATACCTGCCAAGGTATGGACAAAATAGACAAGATCTGACCAAAGCAGCTCATGAACCAATCACAGGGTGATAGCTCACTGACAACAGTACGAGGAGGAGCACGCTCTAGTACAAAATGTCACTATCAGCCGCTGCCTACTCACCAACCCTCATCGTGGCACGTACATAGCCTGCAGTTGGTGGAAAAGGAATAGTACACAGCCGGCCATGTCACTATCAGCCGCTGCCTACCCACCAACCACCAGCATGGCACGTGCGTAGCCCACAGTTGGTAGAAAAGGAATATTATACAGCTGGCTGTACCTGCTTGGAAACCTACCTTCGGCTATAAATACTCCAACACCTTGGAACGGTATGATCATCTTATCTTCTCTAGCTATTTCTCTTAGTATACGCTTATATTCAGAGCAATCTAGTCTGATTCTCACGCCGGAGGGTGGTCACAAGGAGGAACCCCCATTCTCAGTGACGAGCTCACGGTGTCTGTTTTGCAGGTCATCCGAAGAATAACCATCTTTGCCGAACCTAACCCTCGTGGGAAACATCTACTTAACCCCCAGATTATCCGTAATCTGCCCGGGGTCACTTAGTGTTTCTTCACTACGGTTCTTAATATGTGGTGGCTTTAATATTTGACTAGATAATATTAAAGTCAATGAATGAGAGTCAGCCGCGTGGGAAAACTTGGTACGCTGTATCAGCCGTTATGTACTTATGTTTATGAATGAAAGTAAACTAAAGAATTATAGTATATTAATTTAAGGTGGTCGGATAACAACTTGTTCGGAGAGATTAAGGAATGGCTGTAAGACCACCTGAAAGGACAACATTAGACAAAGATTGTATTTGTTACGGATGTGTAATTGTATAGCTTAAGTTCGTCCTACGAATTTTAGGGTCTTTTATCCATGATTGACTATATTGCTTACGTCCCCGCTCTATGAATTTTAGGGTCTTTCAACCATACCGATAGATGGTTTTCGTACTACTTAGGTCCGTCTTATGAATTTTAGGGTCTTTCATCCATGCCGATGGTGGTTTCCATATTGGTTAGGCGCGTCCTATGAATTTTAGGGTCTTTCGTCCACACCGATAGGTGGTTTCCATATTGCCTAGGCCCGGCCTATGAGTTTTTGAGACTTTCATCGATACAAACGCATTATTATCATGTAGCTTAGGTCCGTCCTATGAATTTTAGTGTCTTTTATAGTTTTATTCAATGCCAATGGATGATGGATGGCTGTATATTGCTTTGGGTCGTCCTATGAACTTTTATCTATACAATTACAAACGCATAATAATCATATTGCTTAGGTCCGTCCTGTGAATTTTAGGGTCTTTTTAGAGTTTTATTCAATGCCAATGGACAATGGATAGTTGTTATTGCTTTGGTCCGTCCTGTGAACTTTTAGGGGCTTGTTCGTACCGTTAACGATCATGGTCCACTACATTAGATGTCATGAACCTTTCTATGGATGATCGTCCACTTTAAAACAATCTACAAAATATATATCTACAAGATATTATATTGGCTGGAGCCTCTCTTGTTTGAAACTTGGAACCTAAAATATTTCTTTTTTATAAAGACAACTCGAAAGTACTAATTTGCTTCTCATTTGGATCACCAATATACCAAACTCACCATATATGGCATTAATTGCCAAAGTATTAAAAAGTTTAAGAAATGAAGTGGGTACTATGTCATTGTGCCTAACCTTCTTAATTTGTTTGGATTTGTATTAGTGGATGCTGAGTTATGTACAACAGTACAAGATAATGAATCAGAGATGATTTACATCTAACCTTGATCATAGGAAGAAAAAGGCGCTTCACACCTTCACGGAATCATTTTCACGGCGCGTTGATGTGTTTGGAAGACTCGAAACGATGTGACCTTTGATAATAAGCCGGCGAACATAACTAAAACTTGGAGAGATATAAGGGTATCTTTGGATCAAGGACCGCTCACCTTTAAAAAGCATTTCTTGACCAGATTGGATTAAGTTTTTGTTGTAATTCTCTGTTTCTCGTTGTTTTGTTTCTCTTTAGCTTCTTGCTAGTTGCTTTTAATGAAATTTGCCGTTAAAAAAAATGATTTATGTTCATACTCATGTTTATTAAGGTGTATATTTGGCCAACACAGAATGACTGCATTTTTCATAATTTTTGAAAATAAAAATTCTATAAAATTACATGGTGTTTAAAAAATATAATAATGTTATTTTATGACAAAATCTCTTTAATGGTTTTATCTCTTTTAAAGAAAGCTATATTAATGGTGAAATTGGTAGTTGTTTTCTTGGTTCAAGTGATTGCATTATGATGTCATTATCATGGTGCTCAATTGTGTATTTTAGGTCCAATGTTCTTCTATTAACACGTAACACTTTATGGTTTGCAAATTCTATACCATTCTACTCTTACTTGACTTCGA
Source organism: Bidens hawaiensis (assembly GCF_021521415.1). Classification (NCBI taxonomy): domain Eukaryota; kingdom Viridiplantae; phylum Streptophyta; class Magnoliopsida; order Asterales; family Asteraceae; genus Bidens; species Bidens hawaiensis. The sequence goes on from NW_027496621.1 coordinate 32,428, forward strand.
GATTCAATTGTTAACACGAAACATTTTAGGTTCGGTAAGAGAATACTTTATATTTTATTTCTTGAAGATAGTATTATTAGATTGGAAGTTTTATTTAGGTAGGGTTTTAGCTAATTATTTTTTATTACCTTGAGTTACGTGACTAGTTTTTACTATATATATCCATATGATATGTTAAAAGTTCACATCTTATTCTTAAGTTAATTAAGAAACTACACTTATCAATCATACAATAGACTCGAGTCTAGACAATCACAACCAATACACTTTGAGCGTAACATTGAAGATAAAATGGATGTGTTTGAAAGACGGATGAAAAGAAATATGATGTGACAACTATACGCTCAGGTATTTGAAAGGATGCGGTGGAGATTAATCTTTAAGAAAATGGTCAACATACGATGTTTATTCATTTTTGATGAAATTCAATACAAAAATATATAACTTATTTACGTATAGAACATTATAACCTATGAATGTCTAGGTTATGTTACTTATACATGTGTGGTTAAATGACTAAAAACATTAAAAAATAAAACACATGAACAAGTTAATACGACAAGTTTTATATACATAATATACACATTTGTATGTGAGAAGTAAACAAATTTAAAAATACAAACCATTGAGAAAAAATTTAACTATTTTGCTTCGTTTTTTTTTAATTTATATATTCTTGTAATAATTTGATGTGTTATATTAAACATCAATATATATAGAATAAAACTCACTCCAATTATAATAAAACGTGTGAAAATCGATGTAATAATCAATAATATATGTAATACGTGTCATTACATTATATTAAAAGATAAACAAAAAGTTGATTTAGGTTAAAATATATTGGTTTCTCATTGATTTTGATGCATAAAAAAGAAGTCGGCATGGTAAACAATATGATCCAATATAATAATCGTTTTAAATCATTTATCTAACGAAATAATGATATTATTTACCGTACATAAAAGCAGTTTTAGGGACTGTTTATTTCTAAAAGGTGATTATTGTAATTTGAAAATTCTTAATCAAAGAACAATTATTTGACATTTAACTTATTAATGCACAAATTTGATTATTGCAAATTTGCTATGTCAGGTCATTGTTATGACTTTAGTTGGGCATTCAAATACAAGCTGGGGAAAAGTCAAGACTTGGTTTGGAAGAGACTATTGATTGTATAGAATTGGTTGATATTAAAGTGTTGTGTTCTTACTACTGCCGAAGCTTGGACGAAAACATGAAGAGAGAGAGTCATGAGCAATCTTTATTATTTTAACATAAACTAATTATTTTGAAAAAAAAATGGTTCGAGCAGACAAAAACTTAATTGTTAAATCGGCAGACCAATGAAACGGATGATTTCACTGACCACACAACCCAGTCAATTTGGTTTGCCATCCTTTTTATTACTGATGATACATACATTGTCTCTTCACACCTACTCTATTCCAAAAACACCATGACTAAAATCCATATAATTTGAACCCACGACCATTGGTTGGATAGGACATCACTTTACCACCCAAATCTTCTTTTAGGAACGTTTGCTGTCTTTTGAAACCTTAGAGATTTAATCCAAACTTCTAAATTGAGGGTTTTTTTAACGAAAAATGTTACTTTTACTGTAGTTTACACCCATAAATCTTAAATCTGAATTACCCCATTGTCCATGTTTGAACATATAACCTCCCCTTTTGGAGGCAAATTCCTCTATCAAGTGAACTACTCGCATATTAAACCGATTAAGTATATGAGAGTGGTTTGTGCCTGTTATAATGCACAAAATACAGTAAAAGGAACTATTAAATAGGTTAAGCTCAACATGTTAAATGTTAAGAGTATAAATATCCTTTAAAATCTTTAAACTAGAAAGAGTGGATTATTTATGTTTGGAAAAGGAAAAGACATTATGCAAATAGGATAAATGGAAAATACTTTATTTGTAAAGAAAATAAAGAACAAAAAAAAGGTAATATAAACATGATGAATGTAGCGTTTTCAATAACTTAAAGTAGTCCACTACTAAACAAGTGGAATTATTTCTATGGAAAATATTGCACAAAATTTTTTTAACTTGTTAAAATAGCAATATATTGAGCAAGTGGTGAACTACTTATTATAACATGTGATACATGTTTAAAAAAAATGATATATAATTTATTAAGTTTTAAAAATAACGATATATAATTTATCAAGTTGGGGTCTCTTTGAAATCAACCACTCTATTCTTCGAGATAAAGGTACTGCTTGCATATATCCCGTGCCAGTGGTGGAATTTTATTGTGTTTGTTTGTTTGATTGATATAATTTATTGAATTTCTAATACATTTGATAAATCCATTCATGTTAAATAACTTATTTTCTAGTAATTTTTTATTATATATTAAACATAATGTCTGCATAACTTAGAATTTTAATCTATGATGCCATTAATTTTTTTTTATCTATGCTAGCAATGTAAGACAAATACCATTGGGCATTTAATTTAATTGTTTCTATTATTGACCATGAAAAGTGTAACATATGTTAGATGACAAAGAGTTGAAGACCAATAGAAAGCTTGATTTTAAACCCCTGAAAACAGGGCAACTTGGCATTCTTGTTTTTGCCTAACATTTGCAAGTGTGAATCTTGGAATGTGTCATAAGACCAAAAACAAAAACAAAAACAAAAAAAAAAAAAAAGAAAAAAAAGAAAACAGAAAAGAAAAGAAAAACACGTAAAAAAGAGGGCTTAATAACAATTTAAAATAGAGAACAAACTGGTAGCCACATCACATCGACATAGTGAAGGTAGCCTTTCATTGATCAACAAACGCAAAAGAATGCGTTATAAGTCACTATCAATAGTGGGGTCAAACAGTGAACGAGGGCATCTCAAAGATAGTGAGTCCCGATAGAGGACCACTATCTGTGACGCTATTGTAGATGCAATTGGAGCGTATGTGTGTCTATATCGATCCTTTTGTCTTAGAAACAAAAACTATCACCATTTGTTTGGTTAAAAGTGTAAAATGATCATCCAATTTAGAAAACTTAAATGTGTAAAACCATCCGATTTATCATATATTTGTATGGTTTGAAAAGCCAACAAATGATTATATTATACAAAATAAAACAAAAGGATAATGTGGTCCAAACACAAGTGGATAAAAACAAGTGTATTGGTATTCATATGTAAGATTATGTCAAACGTTGAAAATTAATTCAATCTATTTTGTTGTAAAAAAATGAAACCGTTGTTTTATCAAATGTCCAATGTCAATATGGCTTTATACCTTTTCGTCCTACTATCAAAAGTTGAACTTTTAGATTCAAATGGTTGTTTCTTGTGTTCTTGTTTTTAACGTTTGCAACAGTCGTATCATACTTTGTCTATCAATGTCACAATTTCATACAATGATCTATATTTTACACAATTATATTAATTAAAAACCTCTAGTGTTGCAAAAAACCGGGCCGACTACTCAGTGCCTAAGCGCTAATTGAACTCCAGGCACCTCAATTTTGGCTAATCGGGGGCTCTAGGCACTAGTCGGTCAAAATCAGACCTAGTCGGATAAAGCTATCCATATTGCCCAACTCAACATCGGTCCTAATTGGATAAAGTCGGCCAAATCGCCAAGTCGGCCCAATATACCTAGAAGCTTTTCAGTGAAATCCGGCCCAACAAAATCGGCCCAAATACACTCTTTGACCTAGATGACTATACCATAAGCTTTTAAGTACCTTATTTGTTATGCTAACAGTTAAATGTTTGAATTTTGATCTACTTTCAAGTATTATATATATTTTTTAAAACGACGACTTTCTTGTATTTAGGCTATTGCACTCTCCAAATTTGGAGAGCCCTGATGCCCCACTCTGGCCAGACTATGTTGTCTTAACTAGGTCCATGCTGGCTTCAGAGTTTGGCTTGGGCGTTCTCTCAGGAAATCATACTGCCTACTGCCACTTGACAGTCGTGCCACCACAAGAGCAGAACTCTTTGGCGTAACACACGGTGGGACGAAAACCCGAGTGAGCTCAGAATTCAAACTAACAACTTTTGCACAAAGCCTAGCTTAAATCCTCCATTGCTAATATCCACCCAGATATGACACAAGTGGGAATGTGGGATTCGAACTTGAGTCTCCATTGGAGAACCCAAGCCTCCTATCACTTTCAAGTATTATATTCATATTGATGTGTATATAACCAAACATATATAAATTTGAAAAATTACATATAAAAACTCCAATCCGATTCTAAGCGGTACCTGACTGCTCGACCAGCGTTTAATGACTTAAAAGTGAGACCTACATCACTTCATCCCCACGAACGAACCTAAGTAATGCATAAAATCCAATATGTTATCATGGGTCATACATGAGCACGCGCGGACACATAAGTGTGGACCGAGTCACCGAACAATCACTCTTTAGGTGATTATGCTACGTATACTATCAAAATGTGATTGATCCTGACTTTTTTTTGACTCTGTAAATAATCGGTGAGGATAAACATCAAAGTTAATATATTAGTCGCTAACTTTGTTTTCTCTGTTATGGGTTTAAACTTTAAACCCCAAGCATTTTGCCATTTTCTTTTGGATTAAATACCCATTTTGAGGATGATATCTCTATGAGCTAGTAAGCTTACATGGAAAAGTCATAAAGTTGATTTTATGAGCAAATAATATTCAATGTGGAATCACTTGGTGCACAAAACCTGACTTTGTACAAATTTGTATCAGTTTCTATTAGAAACTGGCATATAAGAGCACACGGAGTGGTTTACGGTTTCTCTCTAATGGGTCAAATGGGTTAGGCTAAAAGAGTAAAAGATATGTGCAAAAAGAAAACGGGTCATATGAGTCGAGCTCGGTCTGGATCAAAATGGCCTACTCATCTAGATCTACAGGCATAGCTAGAGGTGGCAATTGGGTTGGCTGGTTGGGTAATGTGTCAGAGACGGGTATGGGTCAAAATAAACCAGGTTGGGTTGAGGTCGGGTTGGGCTGACCCATCAACACTTTTTTTCCTTTATTCTGTAATTTAATAAAACTAATGTATTATAAAAAAATATGTTGTTAAAACAATGATACAATTTTTGTTAAATAAAGTGTACAACATTTCAAAACACTTTTGGTGACTTTTGACCCTCCAACCCATTTGACCTGTTTATTTTTAACCAAGTTTAAAAAAAGATATTTATTTTTAGCTAAGTTAAAAAAAAAAAAAAGCAAGCTACCTTATAATAAGTTTATCAAACCAACTTAAATATTTTATTCACAATGTGTGATTACATATACTAAAGAAAAGACTAAGATCAAGGCTTAACAATAGGCCAAGATCAAGCAAAATAAAAACAAGTAATTAACATGGAAGCTACAAATCAATAAGTTACATATTTCAAATTATATTCTATTCTAATAGCTTATAGGAGTTAAATGCAACCCAGATCAACTCATGTGACCTGTTTTAACAATTTTTTTGCCCATTTTGATTAATTTAATAAATAATTAGTGTATTAAAAAAAATAAATAATAACTATAGTGTAAAAATAATAATACAGATTTTCTTGAATAAAGTGATTTAGGAGGTTTACAGCATTACCAAACACATAGGGACTTTTGAGTCATTTTTTATACCATCAACCCATTCGATCTGTTTCAACCCAAATCGACCCATTTATATGTTAACGGGTCAAAATTGCAACATCCAGCCACGCAGGTCTAGCTGCAATAAGACTGAATTTTGCTATCAGCATTAGTTCAATTGCATACATGATATAAACTTATAAAAAGTTGTAAATAGTATAAAGAAATCCTATCACTTTGTGTAACTGCCTCCACATTACTTACCAAAAGCCAAAGGCCACCGCTTCACTCAAAGGACACTCGGGGAGAGGTGTAAACGATCCGATCCGAGCCGAGCCGCTTGTCAGCTGCTGAAGATTTGCTCACTAAAAGCTCGAAATGGAGCCGATCTTAAACGAGCTCGAGTCCAGGCCTAAACGGAAGCTCATAATATACATGAGCTCGAATCAGAGCTTCATATACCAAGTATTGCAAGCCTAAAACCTGTTATGTATGTAAATATAATAACTATAACTCAAAATAATTAACAATTAATACTTAATAAATATTATTATATGTATAATTAGAATACAAAATAACCAAATAATATGCATTGTATATATGTATGGTTATAATACATATATATAAAAAATAACTATTTGTGTATATAAATTAGTGAATTTGGGATAAGATTGTTGAACATCATTCCTCGAGTCATTACATAATTATTATAACCCGCAACCACCATCATTAAATTCATAATTGTGTAATGTTACTTATAAAAAGCAAAAGGCCACCGCTTCACTAATAAGGACACCCGGTGAGACGTGTAAACGAGCCGAGCTGCTTGTTAGCTACTTGAGATTGGGCTGCTAAAAGCTCGAACGGAGTAAAGCTTAAAAGAGCTCGAGCCCGAACTTAAACCAAAGCTCATAAATATAAATTAGCTCCACCCTGGGCTTCTTATACTGAGCTTTACTAGGCTCCTGAGCCTAAATCCTATTAACTTTTTTATATACTAAATACATAAGTACTAAAAAAAGATTATTATATATAATTACAATAAAAAATAACTATATATTATGTATGATGCTACAAGTATATTTTATAACTTTAAGTATATATAAATTAGCTATATATGCAATAACGCAAACAAATTAGTAAATTTGGGATAAGATTGTTGAAAATCACTCCCTGAGTTATTACATGCATGATGCATACTATAATCCGCAACCACCTACATTAAATTTCATAATTGCGTAATAGATATGCTTCACGTTATTTACAAAAAGCAAAGGCCACTGGTTCACTCGTAAGCACACCTGACTAGGGGCATAACCAAGCCAAGGCGCTTGTGAGCTACTCGAGATCTGGTCGTTAAAAGCTTGAATGAAGCCTAGCTTAAATGAGTTCGAGTCCGAGCCTATAGTGAAGCCTAAAATATAAATAATCTTGAGCCAGAGCTTTATATAGCGAGCCTAAAGTCTACTATTTATGTAACTATAATACAATAAACATATATGTGCATAATAATTTTATTATTATATATAACTATGATAACAAATAACTACTATAATATGTATAATGTTATATGTATAGTTATAAGTATAAGTACATATAGAAAAACTATATATGTATTACAAACAAACAGACAAACGTACCAAGTAATACAAGCCTTACCTTCATCTTAGAACATAGAGAGGTTAAATCTGCGATAAGATTGTTCAACTTCTGTCAATGAGTTATTACATAGTTACTATAACCCATAGACACTGCCATTAAATTTCATAATTACGTAACAAAAATGCGTTCACGTTACTTTAAAAAAGCTAGAGGCCATCGCTTTAGTCAAAGGAAACCCGGCTAGAGATGTAAACAAGCCAAGCCACTTGTGAGCTACTATAGTATCGTAAAAACTATACTATTAATATAACAACGATAAAAGCAATTTTTCTTAAAGAAAGTAAATAAGGTTGAAAATACTTTGGCAGTACCCGAGCCTGACGTGTATACCATATGGAACACAGGAACAGGTATACCCGCAACCGGACGGGTATTGGGCCGGGTAGGGATTGGTTTTAAAATTTTTCGCGGGTATGGGATTAGTTGATACCGGCCCGATTACCCGAAATCGCATACCCGTTTACGGTTTACCTGAACCCTTATATACACAAAAAATTTTATTTTTTATTTATATTTTCCCTTAATCCTTGTATATTTATGCTTCATTAGATAAAAATTCTAACATATACACAAAAATTTTTATTTTTTATTTATATTTTCCCTTAATCCTTGTATATTTATGCTTCATTAGATAAAAATTCTAATTTTCTTTTGGGATATCTACTTATTGATATTATTTATACTTTGTATGTTGTGAAATATATATATAAAATTAAATAAAAAATTATAATTATGTTTATGATAACATTTATATGCATGTAATGCATTATATTTTAATTTGTAATAGTTGTATATATAAAAATTATACATTAATAATGGTACAAAAATGTACTTGGAAATCCAATGAGGTATATATTAACAAACTAACGAGTATACCCGACACCCACGAGTATGCCCAATACCATTGTTATTGGGCCGGGTATGGGACTCAAATCGCCAATACCCGGCCCTAACCCAACCGATTGACATCCCTGCGACCCTGCCCATTCGACTTGTTTCTTTTCAGCTAAGCTAAATGCAACCAAATCGACCCATTTGTATGTTAATTGGGTTAAAAATCAAAATTGTAAAATCCTAGAAACAATAATAACAGGATTAAGGGTGCGTTCACGTCGTGGGATTTTTTTTACAGGAATTGGAATTGGAATTTTAACTGCAAATGTAATGCTTGGAAATCTATAATGTGTTTGGTTAACTTTTTAATGGAATTGGAATTCTCCTCCTTTCAACCCCCCCCCCCCCCCCCCCAAAGCCAAAGAAATGCTTAAAATTAAATCACACCACTTAAATTCCAATTCCATCTCTTGTCGAACCGAGCACGCCATGTCGTGGGATTTAAATTCTAATTCCTTTGAATTCCTACGAATTTTGTGAACAGAACACGCACTAAGGTTTCACTTAACATATATAGTTTACATATCACATGAAAAGGAAAAAAAAAAGATGACAAAACACAAAGAAAGAAATATTAACAGCATATCATTTTTCTCTTAAACTACTTGCTCATTTCTGACCAAAGGCACAAGGCTCTCTTGATAAACGAACATGGTAATAAGAGAAGTATCACCCATCCACATTTCTATGCTACGCTTCTCTTGAAGATCATAATCTATCAGCCATTGCCCGTCAACTTCCAAGAGGACATCCCTGCCTTTTTTTGTATAGATGAGCGGTTTTACAGTCGGGTATGGCCAGGTTATCATATCCCTCATTGTCAGAGCAGCCAACTTGCTCCATGATTCCCTGACTCCATATTCACCCATCACCCACACATCTGCATTGTACACCTCATGAATACAAATCACACAAAGACGTCCGTCTAATATTCCCAAATCGGTGGCCGTAGAATTGTTAGGATATTGGGGTTGTGGCACCGTATGAAAGCTTTGGGTAGCAAGGCCAAAGGCATATATCAAATAATCCTTATATGGAAAGGGCAATTGATTTACAAGCCAGTGGACCGAACCATTGACAAACACACCTTGACCATAACAAGGCACTGGGACAAAACATGAGGGAAAATCCTGCTCCACTGGTTGCCACGCGTCCAATTTCAGACTGTAAACGACAACACTGTAAGCCATACTTGAACTAGTAAAATGTGATAATCTTACTACATGATCATAACCTAGCTGGTGATAGGTAATTATGTCTGTGTCACCAAGTGGCTCGTAAATTGATCTTGCTATCAATTTATACTTTCTGGTTGAAGGGTTCCATAACATAATTGATCTTTCATCTAGACCGTTCGATAAGCATATCAACCCATGGCAAGAGCCAAGAACCAGAGGGTAAGCAGTCAATTCAAAAGGAGTTTCTAGCGTGACACCACTTGGATTACGCAAGATAACTGGGAAACAGGCGTCTCCTGAAAAATATAGAAGTTTGTTTGTTTCCATGGATTTTTGCATGTGAAGATTGACAAAATAAGGGCTGTCAATCAGGGCACGCAAAGATCTGGAAACAGATCTGAACTGAAGCAGAGACTTCACCGGAAAGCGTGAAAGAATATCTTCGAGCACTCCTGCTGGAAACGGAACGTCTTGACATTTTACTGAGAAATTGGGATTTTTGATTTGATAGAGGAACTGAATAACTGATTGGGATTCTTTATTTGATGGAGGAGATGAAATCTTGATGGTGCATATATAGCACTTCAGAAATGGCAAATAAGTAAATTCTGAATAAGTTTACGTAATCGCACTCGGTGAGTTTTTACTACATTGCTGTAATCCCCAACTACCAACTAATTTGATATAGCAAAAGACCACCGCTTCAATCATAATGACACCCGACTAGGGGTGTAAACGCCCCGAGCCGCTCATGAGCCACTCGAGATCGGCACAATAAAAGATGGAACTGAATCGAGCTTAAACGAACTCGAGCTCGAGCCTGAACCTAAAATGAAGCTTAGTAAATATATGAGCTCGAGCCTCAGCTTCATATATCGTTACTAGGCTCACGGGCCTATATGAGCCTATTTTTTACATAAAAATTATAGACTTTAATTAGAATAATAAATATATGACTACATAATAAATATTATTACATATAACTATGCTAAATAATATATAATACGTATATAAACAAAACAATTAAATAATTAACAAATAGTCAAGCTCAAGCTTGAATATTGCTCGTAACCCGAGCTCAAGCTCTCTTAAGTTAATGTTGGGTGTGCAGGCTTAGACTAAAGGGCAGCCGACCCTCTCTATTGTCTAATGAAATTTTGTCAAGTTGCCATATTTACGGTTTTCTTGTCTAATGGGATTTCGGTAGGTTGCCATATTTACTTGTAATATTATAAATAGATGTCTAGGTACTTGTAATTCCTGATCACCTCAATAGCAAGAGAATACCTAGTTGCATCCCGTGTATGTAAGTCAGTTTAGACCGGACCACGTAAAACTCTCGTGTTATTAATTTTTTTTTCTCGTTTGGGCTCGTGTGTGTACTTGTTGCCTTAAACCACTGCCAGAAATATTTCAGAGATATGTTATGAATTGATTAGGTTCTTAAAGCAACAAATGGCAATACATATATTTGAATAAAATCCTATTATGCAATGCTATAAAATCTACCCAAGATTTCTTTAAGCTAACTGCATTATCTTCAGTGAAAGTATAAATGGTTTACTAATCCAAAACTTATTTTTCCTTACAAGAATGTGCACAAGAGATAATATTCATAAAGCAAGACAAAAATATAAAAAATCTACACAATTATCTATATATTTGAGATTGGAATTTTTATACTTTAGAACCTGTGATGGCAGCTTCTTTCAAAAGGAAATAGATCTTGAAATCTTCCATTAAAAAACCAATAAGGTAACCTGAAAGAAAAAGAAACATATTATTCATATAAGGACAATATATACAAATAGTGAGAAATAGAAGGGGGGTACATTTAGTCTAACCCAATGGGTGTTGCTAAACGTACCCCCCTCCCCCTCATTTTTTTTAACTAAGCATACCCTTCCCTCAAGTTATACATTAATAGTTTAATACGATTCAAACCTTTGTTGTTTCTTTTTTGTCATTTTGTTATCTTTTATTATTTTCTTTTAAACACATTATTTAAGATTTTTTTGTTTACCATTTTTTTAAAATAACAAAAAAGCATTTTTTTATTTAAAATAGGCAAATTGGATTTTAATAATCCCAACTAAATGTTATTGGCCGATAATAATCCCAATTGAGTTTATTCCCACTGGTGGTCCCAAAGATTGGCTCTCAATGGTCCCCGTTAAAAAAAACTTAACGGCGTTAAGTTTTTATCGAATTTCAAACTGATTTTTTAGGGCTTTTGGTCGAAAGAGAATACGAGTTGTTTGATGTAAAACTTAGCTCGAAATGATGCTCCAAACAGCTTGATTAGGACTTCAAATAGGGTGTTTGAACTTCCAATTATCAAAAATTAAGTCATTTGGAGCATTGTTTCGAGCGAAGTTTTACATCAATCGGCTCGTATCATCCTTCCGATCAGAAGCCCTGAAATTAAATTTTGAAATTCGGAAAAAAAACTTAATGCTGTTAAGTTTTTTTTTTAACCGGGGACCATTGAGAGCCAATCTTTGGGACCACCAGTGGGAACAAACTCAGTTGGGATTATTATCGGCCAATATCATTAGTTGGGATTATTAAAATCCAACTTGCCTTTAAAATAAACATTTTTATTATTTAAAAATAAGTTTTTTTCCCTATAATTGTTTTATTTTCTCAGAGAGTGGTTTTTAAATAGGTTTTAGAGATAGTTTGCATTTTTCAATACAAATTTTATATTGTTAATTAAAAAAAAAAAAGAAATAGTGTATTTATGTAATAAACTAAACAAATTTTATGAATAGAAGGGAATACGTTTAGCCTAACCCGAAATAGAAATGTTAATAAGAGAGATTACATACCACTATTGAAAACTTCACATCCCCATTTGTTTCATCCACAAGGACCACTTTAGTGCCTCCAAAACCATATCATTCTTTTGCAAAGCAGCAATCAGATTAGTATATGTAATTCTATCAGGTGATATTCCATTTCTTCTCATTTCTTTAACCAAATCCACTGCATCTTCAACCATACCCGCGATCCCATAGGCCTTAATTAACGAGTTATAGCTGCATAAATCCGGTTTTAACCCTGATTCCTTAAGTTCCATTAACACATCACCAACTTCTTCAATCCATCTTTGTTCTCCATAGATATTAATCATAATATTAAAAGTGTAATGATCTGAAACACAGTTTGATTCCTTCATTCTCAACAATACATTTTTAAACTTCTCCATTTCACCTGCTTTCCCATAAGCATCCAACATACAATTATAGGCTTCAAGAGATACAGAAAAACCGTTAAACTTCATTCTTCTTGCAATCGAAGCCATATTCCTTAAATCTTTACCTTTTCCATACGCAGCCACAACAGTATTATAAGAAATAACATCAACCATGCCTTGTTTTCTAGCCATCCAAAACACTTGTCTCACCTTTTTAAAAAGACCAGATTTCGCATAAACATCAAGAATTACATTGAAAGTTGTGGTATTAGGCAAATAACCGTGCTGAATCATATCGTTAAAAAGCCTAGAAAGTTCATCAATAGGCAGAGCACGAGCACAACAATTAATGACACAATTATACATTTCTTGATCCCAACAAACTCCAGCCTTCAAGATTTTGTAGTACAAATCAGCCAATTTACTTACCATCCCCAATCTTTGATAAATTCTAAGCATATCTCGAAATAAGTATACATCCGGAACAATATCCTTCTGTTTCTCCATCTCATCAAGAACCGAACATGCATCATTTAGGGATCCAGATTTCACATACATCCTTACTACTATACTAAATGCTATCAAATCCAAAGCAACACCTCTGGACTTTAGATTTATATAAAGTGTTTCCGCTTCGTTAAACTGATTCAAACAGCTATAAACATCAATCATAGTGCACGTGATATGCAAATTCGCTTCGTCACGTTTCGGCATTGACATGTATATCTTAATAGAATTATGAAGATGACCCAGCTCCTTACATGTACAAATTAATAGATGATATAAACTATCCTCAAACGTTTTATCCTTCCACCTTTTAATCCCCAAAACTTCAATGGCATCATCTACCAAACCGTGTTTCACATAAGCCATAACTAGAATCGAACATGATGTTTGATTATTCAATACATGATTGTAAAGCAAACCTTTGATAACACAAGGCACTTTATCAAACCGGTCCGCCTTCTCGTATGCTTGCAAAACAATACTGAGAATAGACGAAAACTGGCATCCGATTGTTATCATATCTTCTATAATTCTCATAGCACCTGCTTCATTTCCATGTCTGGCTTGCAGATTGATCATTGTGTACAAATTTGATGAATTCGGTTTAAAACCTAATCTATTCATCTCATTGTAATACCACTCTGCTTCTTTAAAGTTCTGCACTCGACCCCAACCTTCAACCATGGTTCTGTAAGTGCTTTCATCCGGTTTCAAACCAGCAGACACAAGATTTTGGAATATTCTTTTGGCATCTTCCATGTTTGAGATTTTCCCATATCCGGTTATAAGTGTATTGTAAGCAACTATATGAGGCGGGAATCCAGCTGCATGCATTGACGCCAGCTCGTTTTCAGCCTCTTCTAACTTCCCTTGTTGACTGTAAGCATTAACCAAAACCAACCAGTTTTCTTGATTCAAAACCACTCTGTCTTCTTTTAATAACTCAACAATCTCTTCCGACTTTTCATATAACCCAAGACGCGTATACAGCGTCATCATAGCCGAATACGCACTATGACAAATGATCCCAAACTTCCTCATTTGCGAAAATGCAAACTCCGCTTCCTCAACATTCCCACCCTTCTGGTAAAGACTCATAACCATCCCAAACGTAGCCACATTTGGCTGCACTCCTGCATCCAACATCATCTTAAACCACTTCGTCCCGGGCCCCACAAGCCCTCCTTTACAACAAGAGTAAATAACTGTATTAAAAACCTGAAACCCGACGTCACAACTCGACTCATCCCGCATCTCCCTAATCAACCTCTCCGCTCCCTCCCAATCCCGTATCCTACCATACACTCTCAAAACCAACTTATACGCACTCACATTCCGAAACAACTTCCCGTCAACTCTCATCCACTCGAACAACCTCACAACCTCGTCGTCACGACCGCCATTCTCAAGCTCCTCCAACTTTCCGTTACAATCACTTACTTTCTCATAAACCTCATCATCATCATCATTATTATTATTTTCCAACAACAAACCCTCCATATCGACACTACTAGTTTCATCAACGGAATCACGCGTCGCCTTCGAATTGTTGTTTACGGCATTGTTCATACCGTCGACTCGCTTCCATATACTCCTCTTCTTCTTATTATTATTATTATTCAGTTTCGTAAACTTGTTGTTAGGTAAATTAGGGCTTGGAGTTGGAATATTAATATTATTGTTATTGTTATTGAGATCGAGAGGTCTGTGAATAATATTATTGGAGTGTAATACAACAACATCTGTATGTACGCTAGAGTTAACCCTAAGTTTATTATTGAAAGAGTAGTTGTTGGTGAATGCGGAGATAATTAAAGCTCGATCGAAGAACAAGTGCGAAACGGAGTTAGGTTTTTTGGACTCGTGAGAGTCTGGATGCGTATAACAACATGTAATTGAAGCCATTAATGGCGGTTGAGAGTGTACCTTAATGAAGAAGCTGAGCTGAATTGCATTGCATTGCATTGCATTGCATTGATGGTGAAGCAGAGTTTGGGAGGGATAACGGAAGAAAACTAACCGCAAATTTTTGTTTGGTTGATGGACCCACACTCACACGGATGAGATGTGGTGTAGGATTAAACTGGTTCCATGGGTTTAAAACGGGTCGGGTTGGTCAACCCATGGTCAAAACCGGATTGAGTTAAAACTGTTATGTTGGCAAGAAGGTAGAGGTGCACAAATCGGTTTAAAACTCAAAACCGGTTTGGGTTAAAACGGTTCGGTTGGTCAACAAAGGTCAAAACCGGTTTATAATCGGTTTCGGTTCGGGTTGAAACCGGTTTCTTACAATGTTACGATCGGTTTCGGTTCGGGTTTTGACCCGGTTTTGGTTCGGTTAACTGGTTTTGATGGAGAAAATTACAAACTGGTTCCGAACCTACGGTTTCAATCGGTTCAAAACTGGTTCGGTTTCGGTTCAGTTTTCGGGTCGGTTTATTTGCCCACCTCTACAAGAAGGTGTAGTCCAATCAAACCAAAAAATTTTATTTTTTATTTATATTTTCCCTTAATCCTTGTATATTTATGCTTCATTAGATAAAAATTCTAACATATACACAAAAATTTTTATTTTTTATTTATATTTTCCCTTAATCCTTGTATATTTATGCTTCATTAGATAAAAATTCTAATTTTCTTTTGGGATATCTACTTATTGATATTATTTATACTTTGTATGTTGTGAAATATATATATAAAATTAAATAAAAAATTATAATTATGTTTATGATAACATTTATATGCATGTAATGCATTATATTTTAATTTGTAATAGTTGTATATATAAAAATTATACATTAATAATGGTACAAAAATGTACTTGGAAATCCAATGAGGTATATATTAACAAACTAACGAGTATACCCGACACCCACGAGTATGCCCAATACCATTGTTATTGGGCCGGGTATGGGACTCAAATCGCCAATACCCGGCCCTAACCCAACCGATTGACATCCCTGCGACCCTGCCCATTCGACTTGTTTCTTTTCAGCTAAGCTAAATGCAACCAAATCGACCCATTTGTATGTTAATTGGGTTAAAAATCAAAATTGTAAAATCCTAGAAACAATAATAACAGGATTAAGGGTGCGTTCACGTCGTGGGATTTTTTTTACAGGAATTGGAATTGGAATTTTAACTGCAAATGTAATGCTTGGAAATCTATAATGTGTTTGGTTAACTTTTTAATGGAATTGGAATTCTCCTCCTTTCAACCCCCCCCCCCCCCCCCCAAAGCCAAAGAAATGCTTAAAATTAAATCACACCACTTAAATTCCAATTCCATCTCTTGTCGAACCGAGCACGCCATGTCGTGGGATTTAAATTCTAATTCCTTTGAATTCCTACGAATTTTGTGAACAGAACACGCACTAAGGTTTCACTTAACATATATAGTTTACATATCACATGAAAAGGAAAAAAAAAAGATGACAAAACACAAAGAAAGAAATATTAACAGCATATCATTTTTCTCTTAAACTACTTGCTCATTTCTGACCAAAGGCACAAGGCTCTCTTGATAAACGAACATGGTAATAAGAGAAGTATCACCCATCCACATTTCTATGCTACGCTTCTCTTGAAGATCATAATCTATCAGCCATTGCCCGTCAACTTCCAAGAGGACATCCCTGCCTTTTTTTGTATAGATGAGCGGTTTTACAGTCGGGTATGGCCAGGTTATCATATCCCTCATTGTCAGAGCAGCCAACTTGCTCCATGATTCCCTGACTCCATATTCACCCATCACCCACACATCTGCATTGTACACCTCATGAATACAAATCACACAAAGACGTCCGTCTAATATTCCCAAATCGGTGGCCGTAGAATTGTTAGGATATTGGGGTTGTGGCACCGTATGAAAGCTTTGGGTAGCAAGGCCAAAGGCATATATCAAATAATCCTTATATGGAAAGGGCAATTGATTTACAAGCCAGTGGACCGAACCATTGACAAACACACCTTGACCATAACAAGGCACTGGGACAAAACATGAGGGAAAATCCTGCTCCACTGGTTGCCACGCGTCCAATTTCAGACTGTAAACGACAACACTGTAAGCCATACTTGAACTAGTAAAATGTGATAATCTTACTACATGATCATAACCTAGCTGGTGATAGGTAATTATGTCTGTGTCACCAAGTGGCTCGTAAATTGATCTTGCTATCAATTTATACTTTCTGGTTGAAGGGTTCCATAACATAATTGATCTTTCATCTAGACCGTTCGATAAGCATATCAACCCATGGCAAGAGCCAAGAACCAGAGGGTAAGCAGTCAATTCAAAAGGAGTTTCTAGCGTGACACCACTTGGATTACGCAAGATAACTGGGAAACAGGCGTCTCCTGAAAAATATAGAAGTTTGTTTGTTTCCATGGATTTTTGCATGTGAAGATTGACAAAATAAGGGCTGTCAATCAGGGCACGCAAAGATCTGGAAACAGATCTGAACTGAAGCAGAGACTTCACCGGAAAGCGTGAAAGAATATCTTCGAGCACTCCTGCTGGAAACGGAACGTCTTGACATTTTACTGAGAAATTGGGATTTTTGATTTGATAGAGGAACTGAATAACTGATTGGGATTCTTTATTTGATGGAGGAGATGAAATCTTGATGGTGCATATATAGCACTTCAGAAATGGCAAATAAGTAAATTCTGAATAAGTTTACGTAATCGCACTCGGTGAGTTTTTACTACATTGCTGTAATCCCCAACTACCAACTAATTTGATATAGCAAAAGACCACCGCTTCAATCATAATGACACCCGACTAGGGGTGTAAACGCCCGAGCCGCTCATGAGCCACTCGAGATCGGCACAATAAAAGATGGAACTGAATCGAGCTTAAACGAACTCGAGCTCGAGCCTGAACCTAAAATGAAGCTTAGTAAATATATGAGCTCGAGCCTCAGCTTCATATATCGTTACTAGGCTCACGGGCCTATATGAGCCTATTTTTTACATAAAAATTATAGACTTTAATTAGAATAATAAATATATGACTACATAATAAATATTATTACATATAACTATGCTAAATAATATATAATACGTATATAAACAAAACAATTAAATAATTAACAAATAGTCAAGCTCAAGCTTGAATATTGCTCGTAACCCGAGCTCAAGCTCTCTTAAGTTAATGTTGGGTGTGCAGGCTTAGACTAAAGGGCAGCCGACCCTCTCTATTGTCTAATGAAATTTTGTCAAGTTGCCATATTTACGGTTTTCTTGTCTAATGGGATTTCGGTAGGTTGCCATATTTACTTGTAATATTATAAATAGATGTCTAGGTACTTGTAATTCCTGATCACCTCAATAGCAAGAGAATACCTAGTTGCATCCCGTGTATGTAAGTCAGTTTAGACCGGACCACGTAAAACTCTCGTGTTATTAATTTTTTTTTCTCGTTTGGGCTCGTGTGTGTACTTGTTGCCTTAAACCACTGCCAGAAATATTTCAGAGATATGTTATGAATTGATTAGGTTCTTAAAGCAACAAATGGCAATACATATATTTGAATAAAATCCTATTATGCAATGCTATAAAATCTACCCAAGATTTCTTTAAGCTAACTGCATTATCTTCAGTGAAAGTATAAATGGTTTACTAATCCAAAACTTATTTTTCCTTACAAGAATGTGCACAAGAGATAATATTCATAAAGCAAGACAAAAATATAAAAAATCTACACAATTATCTATATATTTGAGATTGGAATTTTTATACTTTAGAACCTGTGATGGCAGCTTCTTTCAAAAGGAAATAGATCTTGAAATCTTCCATTAAAAAACCAATAAGGTAACCTGAAAGAAAAAGAAACATATTATTCATATAAGGACAATATATACAAATAGTGAGAAATAGAAGGGGGGTACATTTAGTCTAACCCAATGGGTGTTGCTAAACGTACCCCCCTCCCCCTCATTTTTTTTAACTAAGCATACCCTTCCCTCAAGTTATACATTAATAGTTTAATACGATTCAAACCTTTGTTGTTTCTTTTTTGTCATTTTGTTATCTTTTATTATTTTCTTTTAAACACATTATTTAAGATTTTTTTGTTTACCATTTTTTTAAAATAACAAAAAAGCATTTTTTTATTTAAAATAGGCAAATTGGATTTTAATAATCCCAACTAAATGTTATTGGCCGATAATAATCCCAATTGAGTTTATTCCCACTGGTGGTCCCAAAGATTGGCTCTCAATGGTCCCCGTTAAAAAAAACTTAACGGCGTTAAGTTTTTATCGAATTTCAAACTGATTTTTTAGGGCTTTTGGTCGAAAGAGAATACGAGTTGTTTGATGTAAAACTTAGCTCGAAATGATGCTCCAAACAGCTTGATTAGGACTTCAAATAGGGTGTTTGAACTTCCAATTATCAAAAATTAAGTCATTTGGAGCATTGTTTCGAGCGAAGTTTTACATCAATCGGCTCGTATCATCCTTCCGATCAGAAGCCCTGAAATTAAATTTTGAAATTCGGAAAAAAAACTTAATGCTGTTAAGTTTTTTTTTAACCGGGGACCATTGAGAGCCAATCTTTGGGACCACCAGTGGGAACAAACTCAGTTGGGATTATTATCGGCCAATATCATTAGTTGGGATTATTAAAATCCAACTTGCCTTTAAAATAAACATTTTTATTATTTAAAAATAAGTTTTTTTCCCTATAATTGTTTTATTTTCTCAGAGAGTGGTTTTTAAATAGGTTTTAGAGATAGTTTGCATTTTTCAATACAAATTTTATATTGTTAATTAAAAAAAAAAAAGAAATAGTGTATTTATGTAATAAACTAAACAAATTTTATGAATAGAAGGGAATACGTTTAGCCTAACCCGAAATAGAAATGTTAATAAGAGAGATTACATACCACTATTGAAAACTTCACATCCCCATTTGTTTCATCCACAAGGACCACTTTAGTGCCTCCAAAACCATATCATTCTTTTGCAAAGCAGCAATCAGATTAGTATATGTAATTCTATCAGGTGATATTCCATTTCTTCTCATTTCTTTAACCAAATCCACTGCATCTTCAACCATACCCGCGATCCCATAGGCCTTAATTAACGAGTTATAGCTGCATAAATCCGGTTTTAACCCTGATTCCTTAAGTTCCATTAACACATCACCAACTTCTTCAATCCATCTTTGTTCTCCATAGATATTAATCATAATATTAAAAGTGTAATGATCTGAAACACAGTTTGATTCCTTCATTCTCAACAATACATTTTTAAACTTCTCCATTTCACCTGCTTTCCCATAAGCATCCAACATACAATTATAGGCTTCAAGAGATACAGAAAAACCGTTAAACTTCATTCTTCTTGCAATCGAAGCCATATTCCTTAAATCTTTACCTTTTCCATACGCAGCCACAACAGTATTATAAGAAATAACATCAACCATGCCTTGTTTTCTAGCCATCCAAAACACTTGTCTCACCTTTTTAAAAAGACCAGATTTCGCATAAACATCAAGAATTACATTGAAAGTTGTGGTATTAGGCAAATAACCGTGCTGAATCATATCGTTAAAAAGCCTAGAAAGTTCATCAATAGGCAGAGCACGAGCACAACAATTAATGACACAATTATACATTTCTTGATCCCAACAAACTCCAGCCTTCAAGATTTTGTAGTACAAATCAGCCAATTTACTTACCATCCCCAATCTTTGATAAATTCTAAGCATATCTCGAAATAAGTATACATCCGGAACAATATCCTTCTGTTTCTCCATCTCATCAAGAACCGAACATGCATCATTTAGGGATCCAGATTTCACATACATCCTTACTACTATACTAAATGCTATCAAATCCAAAGCAACACCTCTGGACTTTAGATTTATATAAAGTGTTTCCGCTTCGTTAAACTGATTCAAACAGCTATAAACATCAATCATAGTGCACGTGATATGCAAATTCGCTTCGTCACGTTTCGGCATTGACATGTATATCTTAATAGAATTATGAAGATGACCCAGCTCCTTACATGTACAAATTAATAGATGATATAAACTATCCTCAAACGTTTTATCCTTCCACCTTTTAATCCCCAAAACTTCAATGGCATCATCTACCAAACCGTGTTTCACATAAGCCATAACTAGAATCGAACATGATGTTTGATTATTCAATACATGATTGTAAAGCAAACCTTTGATAACACAAGGCACTTTATCAAACCGGTCCGCCTTCTCGTATGCTTGCAAAACAATACTGAGAATAGACGAAAACTGGCATCCGATTGTTATCATATCTTCTATAATTCTCATAGCACCTGCTTCATTTCCATGTCTGGCTTGCAGATTGATCATTGTGTACAAATTTGATGAATTCGGTTTAAAACCTAATCTATTCATCTCATTGTAATACCACTCTGCTTCTTTAAAGTTCTGCACTCGACCCCAACCTTCAACCATGGTTCTGTAAGTGCTTTCATCCGGTTTCAAACCAGCAGACACAAGATTTTGGAATATTCTTTTGGCATCTTCCATGTTTGAGATTTTCCCATATCCGGTTATAAGTGTATTGTAAGCAACTATATGAGGCGGGAATCCAGCTGCATGCATTGACGCCAGCTCGTTTTCAGCCTCTTCTAACTTCCCTTGTTGACTGTAAGCATTAACCAAAACCAACCAGTTTTCTTGATTCAAAACCACTCTGTCTTCTTTTAATAACTCAACAATCTCTTCCGACTTTTCATATAACCCAAGACGCGTATACAGCGTCATCATAGCCGAATACGCACTATGACAAATGATCCCAAACTTCCTCATTTGCGAAAATGCAAACTCCGCTTCCTCAACATTCCCACCCTTCTGGTAAAGACTCATAACCATCCCAAACGTAGCCACATTTGGCTGCACTCCTGCATCCAACATCATCTTAAACCACTTCGTCCCGGGCCCCACAAGCCCTCCTTTACAACAAGAGTAAATAACTGTATTAAAAACCTGAAACCCGACGTCACAACTCGACTCATCCCGCATCTCCCTAATCAACCTCTCCGCTCCCTCCCAATCCCGTATCCTACCATACACTCTCAAAACCAACTTATACGCACTCACATTCCGAAACAACTTCCCGTCAACTCTCATCCACTCGAACAACCTCACAACCTCGTCGTCACGACCGCCATTCTCAAGCTCCTCCAACTTTCCGTTACAATCACTTACTTTCTCATAAACCTCATCATCATCATCATTATTATTATTTTCCAACAACAAACCCTCCATATCGACACTACTAGTTTCATCAACGGAATCACGCGTCGCCTTCGAATTGTTGTTTACGGCATTGTTCATACCGTCGACTCGCTTCCATATACTCCTCTTCTTCTTATTATTATTATTATTCAGTTTCGTAAACTTGTTGTTAGGTAAATTAGGGCTTGGAGTTGGAATATTAATATTATTGTTATTGTTATTGAGATCGAGAGGTCTGTGAATAATATTATTGGAGTGTAATACAACAACATCTGTATGTACGCTAGAGTTAACCCTAAGTTTATTATTGAAAGAGTAGTTGTTGGTGAATGCGGAGATAATTAAAGCTCGATCGAAGAACAAGTGCGAAACGGAGTTAGGTTTTTTGGACTCGTGAGAGTCTGGATGCGTATAACAACATGTAATTGAAGCCATTAATGGCGGTTGAGAGTGTACCTTAATGAAGAAGCTGAGCTGAATTGCATTGCATTGCATTGCATTGCATTGATGGTGAAGCAGAGTTTGGGAGGGATAACGGAAGAAAACTAACCGCAAATTTTTGTTTGGTTGATGGACCCACACTCACACGGATGAGATGTGGTGTAGGATTAAACTGGTTCCATGGGTTTAAAACGGGTCGGGTTGGTCAACCCATGGTCAAAACCGGATTGAGTTAAAACTGTTATGTTGGCAAGAAGGTAGAGGTGCACAAATCGGTTTAAAACTCAAAACCGGTTTGGGTTAAAACGGTTCGGTTGGTCAACAAAGGTCAAAACCGGTTTATAATCGGTTTCGGTTCGGGTTGAAACCGGTTTCTTACAATGTTACGATCGGTTTCGGTTCGGGTTTTGACCCGGTTTTGGTTCGGTTAACTGGTTTTGATGGAGAAAATTACAAACTGGTTCCGAACCTACGGTTTCAATCGGTTCAAAACTGGTTCGGTTTCGGTTCAGTTTTCGGGTCGGTTTATTTGCCCACCTCTACAAGAAGGTGTAGTCCAATCAAACCAGTTTGGATTGGGTTGAAACTAGTTTGAGACAAAAAAAAATATGGTGTTTCTGACATGTTTTCTAAATCGGGTTGATTCCAAACCGATTTGAGAGAATTGGATTACGAACTGGTCAGAATCGGTGGGTTTGGTTACGAACCGAACCGATCCATCAGGCCCAAACTAGACGACTCTTATATAATAATACAAGTCAACCGAGTTGGCACATGTGTTAAACTGGTGAGAGGGTTGTAATAATTGGGTTAAACGGGTTGATGGCTTGACTTTATAAATTATACTTATTTATATTTTTATTTTAATTTTAAACAGGTAGACAAGTCCACTGCTTAATTAAACAGGTTAACCTGAATAGTACTCGTTTGGTTAACGATAAATCACATAAACATATGTTTTGCCCTAACATTTTACTAAAATGAATGTTGACCTTTTTGCCCAAGCTTATTGGGACAAAAGGGATAATCTTGTGAAGACGACGAAAGTTGCACTCTTGCTATTGTCCTCACTTCTCAACATCACCATTAAAATTTTCGCCTTCGTAACCAAATTAGCCTTCATATCAGAGTAAATTTTGTCAAAAAAGTTGATGTTCATCGTAAATGGAAAATGATTAGGTCCATGTTCTTATAAGATTTGGTCAAAATGTCTACTTCTCTTATTTTTCCCTTTGTTCAAATGGGTTAAACAGGTCAAATCAAATTATTAAACTAGTTTGATCAATTTAAAACCTACTATTTACATGTCGTGATTGATGAATTTACTTTGACTAACTACTCTTTAAAAAGGCGAGAAACCAAACCGGTTGACTTGACCGTGTCAACCAGACACCAAAAGCGGTTGGTTTTGGCGGTTTTAAACGGTTTATTTTTTCTTTCAATTATAGTTTCCAACTTTCCATATCTTGAAAAGGATAATGTCTTTTTTTTTCTTTTTTTACCGAGGTCTCTGTGGATAAAAATTCTGCTTTAGACTATTTTGTGATTAAAGTAAACGAATCTTTTTTTAATGTAAAAATGATAAGTACATACAGCACATACAAATATACTACATGCAAATAAGACCTTAATTCTAGCAAAAAGCATCCTTCAAATCACATTCTTTTGTGATTTTACAAGTAGACATATTATTTTCTAATGGGAAAAAAAATAACAAATAAACACTAGTGCACACTATCTATCACCAATAGTCTCCACAAGAACACTTACCATCTTCAAAATGATGAAACCTATTAGCATCTCTAACAACTATAACCCTTTTAGTAACCTTAGAAACAAACTTAGTAAAATTATGACAATCAATACAAACCCTCAGATTCTTCATAATCCTAATCTCACTCCCACTCTCCGTGTTCAAGATCCCGAACGCAATCGCCAATTTCTCGCTATGAACATTAACCATCAACTCCTTTTCTTCGTCTTCCACATCATGCAAAGCGGTAACTATATCCGTTTGAAATCCCGCCTCCTTCATCTTCCCAATTAGCCTCTCCAACATTGCATAAATCGTCTCGGTTTGATAAGGAGACCGTTGACCCGACATGAACACATGTGGGACTTTGTTGACTTCTATTAACGTGCAACCCGGAGTCTTGATAAGATTTTGACTCTTGACCGACTGTCTGACGAATGCAGCTTCGTGATAATTCTTGCTATTGGTGTGAATGTTCGAGAGTAAGACGTGATACCCGACGTTTTCTGGGTCTAATTCGAATAACTTATCGGATGCTAACCGGGCCATACTGGTGTTTTTATGAGTCTTGCACGCGCTAAGAAGCGCGCCCCATGTTTCCGGGCCTGGGTCAACGGGCATTTCATTGATAAAAGTCAACGCCTTTCCTAATTCCCCAGATCGGCCATATAAGTCAACCATGCACGCGTAATGCTCGGGTAACGGGTTGAACCCATGATCTTGAACCATTTTGTTGAAGATATTTTCGCCTTCGGTTACTAGTCCCGCGTGGCTACACGCATATAAAACCGACACAAAAGTGACCCCGGTTACGGGTACGTCAGACTCCACCATTTTGCTGAAAATATCGAGTGCGTCGTGCGCGTGCCCGTGTAAACCGTAGCCCGAGATCATCGCGTTCCATGTGACCGGATTCTTTTGAGGTATTTTATCAAACACTTGGCGGGCGTGTTTTATGCTTCCACATTTCGCATACATATCGATTAACGCGGTTGAAACATAAACATTCGACTCGAACCCCTCGTTGCTCGCTAACTCGTGGACACGTTTTCCTAAACTTAACGCCCCGAGTTGAGCACACGCGGAAAGAATACTAGTAACCGTCGTCGGATTCGGGGCCATCTTGAACTTTTGCATTTCTTGAAACAATATAATCGCGTCATCGGTTAAACCATTTTGGGTATAACCGGAGATCATAGCATTCCATGCTTCTAAGCTCTTATTTTGGGATTCATCAAACAACTTTCTTGCCAAATCAATCTCGTTTAATCGACTGTAAACCGTTATTAACGCGGTTGCAACTGAAGGTTTGGAGACCAAATTGTTTTTCAAACTAAAACTA
Organism: Bidens hawaiensis; assembly: GCF_021521415.1. Taxonomy (NCBI): domain Eukaryota; kingdom Viridiplantae; phylum Streptophyta; class Magnoliopsida; order Asterales; family Asteraceae; genus Bidens; species Bidens hawaiensis. The sequence goes on from NW_027496621.1 coordinate 58,218, forward strand.
TGTATCGTACCCGTTAGAATCAAGTGACCGAACGGGTAAAACACGGGAATCAAACCGACTATAGTACTCGAATTAACTCTATGCTGCAAACCCATCACTCGTTTAAAAAGATCAACCGCATACGCAGTCTCTCGGTTACAACTAAACCCGGAAATCATTGCATTGTATGCAATAATATCCGGTCGTTCAATCTCCTCAAACAACAGTCTAGCCGTTTCCATATCCCCACACTTCGCATACAACGATACAAACCCCGTAACAACATGAACATGCGAATGAACGCCGAGCTTAACCGACAACCCCTCAATCGCCATCCCACCTTTCAACTCACGCAACTCCGCCGCAGCCGTAAGCACTGCCGCAAAACTAGTCGAATCAAACCGCACCCCTCTCACAACCATCCCCTTAAACACCACCACCGCCTCGTCAAAACACCCGTTCTTAACAAACCCGGAAATCATCGTGTTACACAAAACCGTATCCGGTTCAGGCATTTCATCAAACACCTGGTGTGCATAACCCACATTCCCAAAATTCAAATACATATCAACAATTGCTGATCCCACAAACACATCCACCCAACCCCACCAACAATCGCCTGCCCGTGAAGAACCGAACCCAGTTTCGGAAAGTCGAGTTTCGATACAGCCGATATAACAAACGCGTAAGTAAACCCATCTGGAACGAGGGTTTTGCGTAACTTGTGATACACAGATATCGAATTCGAATAATGGGTGTTGCGGGAAAGTGATCGGATGATGACATTGTACAGAAACAGATCTGGGTTTTGGAAATTGGAGCATATTAACGTTGCGTCTGAGATATTGCCGAGATCGGAGTGTTTTTGGATGAGTTTTGTGATCAATGGTAAGTCGGATTGGTAGTTGTTGATTATTATTTGGGCGTGGGTTTGCCGGAGGTGGGATATTGTGACGGTGGTGTTGATTAAGTTCAGGAAGAAGTTCCGGTCACGTTTTCCGATGGCTCTGTGAATCATTTGGTGGCTTTGTGTTTGGCGGCGAATGGGGAGAAGTTTTAAGATTTGAACGAGTTCATGCTGACGGGCTGGGACATGAATTCTGTCGATATTATGTGACACATGAATTCGGTCGGTATCGATAATATAACAATAATAACCTAAAAGCTAAACGTACAAGTTATAATAATAACAACAACAATAATAATAATAACTTGGTAAACAAGGCGTCGCATTGCAAAGTTGTAGCAACGAGAATTCAGTCGGTATTGGTTAAGTTTGTTATGACACCGGCACTAATAAAAAAAATAAAATGTAAATGTCGAAAATAGTTTCGGCACACCTACAACTTATGATCAAAATGACAAGAATTTGGCAATGATAGGGACCAAATATATGCAAAATTGCAAATCATCATGATTAATGATTCAATGTTCATTTGGAAACTGGTTGTATCTAATATAAAGATGAAGTATAACAGTAACTCATATGGTAATAGATATTTACAGATAATGATTATTAATATCATTCTACATGATTTTGGGCTAAAAGTAATTGTTACTAAAACTATATTTTCCTTTTTACTGGGTTTCCAAGTAGCATTGAATTAATACCATTGATTTTTATTTTTCAGGCAATTCATGCATCAAAATAGTTTCTATCTTTGTTTTTGCATTGTTAGAACTTCACTATATGGATGACAAATCATACAAACACCAAAAGATAGTGATAACCATAGTCTTTCCTTTGCATCAACGAGCAAAAGTAGGCTTCTGGAAACAACTGTTATGTCCCTCTTTATATCAGGATACCAAAATGGCATATCGGAATAACGGATCAAAACACGTTTGGATCGATACACGTTTAAATAAAATTAGTTTGGATTAAAATCAGTCATTAGTCATTCCACGCGCCGCAAGGCACGAGTAAGGATAATGTTTTATAATTTTTAGTTTTGAGGTTTTATTATATACATAGACCGTTAAACCATCAAAATCAATTTGTAAACCATAATGTTTAATGTTTCATTTATTTCCTTTTGATTACAATAGCATATGTTGAGTCGCCTACAACTTCTAATCGAGGTGCATAATTAGAAAATTCAGATTCTTCCTCTTTTGTTGGTGGACCACTTGCACTTTTCTTGGTAACCAGACGAACTCCAACCCCACTACATGTAGTACCAATTATCTTCTCCAAATGAAAACAAAACCTCTTTATGTGTTGGGTCCCACCATGCAGTGTGTCTGATTATAGAAAATGGAAAATACAAAACGCTTGTCCATTGATCATCATCCCTCTCCTCCCAAACTGCATCTTCTTCTAAATCCATACCACTCAGCACCCGCACAATACTCATGCTTTGAAAAAAATAAATGTAAGGAGCGTTGTTATTCGAAACAGAGCACGCTAAGAATCCAGAAAAATCATTGGACCAAATTCTCTGGAAGTTTCAATCTACATTTCCTCCCTCTAACAAGAGGAGATGTAAACCCCTTTGCAATCTCGAGGCCTTCAAGAGCTATCATCATGGGGTTGTTTTCAATAGCATTTCCCTCATTAATAAACACAAAGTCATTAGATATATCCTAGCTATATATTATATTATTTATATCATCTTCATCGTACTCAGTATATCCAACCAATAACAAAGCTATGGTAGGGTCTGAGGAGGGTAAGATGTAGGCATCCTTGCCTCTACCACGTAAGAATAGAGAGGCTGCTTCCGGTGAGACCCCCGGCTCGATAGTAGTTTTGCATCAAGCCTTGGACATAAGACACATAACACTCAACCATCAGCACACCGGTCGATTGGTGCATGTACCCTTGTCTTTCGGCCATCAACGCCACCACATGATGCCTGATTAACCTTCAGCCACTTTTAACGTTATTTTCACGAGATTAGTAAAATAACGTCAAAATTAATGCAATTTTACTTGCCCACCCGAGGGTTCACACATATATGCATATATACATTGATTATATATGCCTTCAATATATATAGTATGTATATATGTAAAGCTTCATTAACATATATAATAAATTCAAAACAGACATACCATACCTCAAGCATGTGTTGCAGTAATCTGTTGCCCACAGTTACAGCACCCCCTTGGCAAACAAAGACTCGACACAAGCATTTACAATTTGTGTAAAAATCTCCAAAGGTTGTAAGTGATTTGCAACCTAATGCGTAGAGAGTAGCCACACCAGAGGGGAGCTTGGGAAGTTCAACAAGTGATTCGCAAAAATTAAGGGTGAGGAATCTGAGTCGATTAAGTTGCAGTAGGCTGAAATCTAATCGTGTGAAATAGTTTCCCCATAGGTCTAACTCTTGTAAGTTGGATAACTCACCAATTCCAGACGGAATGTCTCCATCTTTCAAGCGACAGAGAGCCAGACTCAACTTTCTTAGCTTATTGGTCAACTGTGGGAGCACCAGCAGTTGATCTCTAACACATTCCAATCTCGATAACATGACCTCTTCTAAATGTTTTAACCCATGCAAGTTTACTTCTTTGTTCTTTGAAACAGAACAACTGGCCAAGTCTATAGAAATAAGTTTGGGACATCGGTCCCCAATTGATGAGAGCAGATTATCTATCCTCATATCACCCAAAAACAACTTTACCAGGCTTTCCATGTTTGATTTGATCTCTGGGAACTCCAAACCATTATTGTAGGCATAGGCATAGCTATTGATTTCTAGAGTTTTGACTTTTCCCATGTGGACGATCACCGGAAACCGTCTAAGCTTGCGACACTCTTCTACTTTTATATATTCAATACTTTTATGTTTCCCAAGTGATGGGTGGATTTCTTGTAACTCTCCACATCCCCAGTGTCAACTTTTGAAGACATGGGAGTCCATCAAAATTTGGCGTGCTGAGTAGATTCTTCATGTCTTTGAGTTCAAGCACTTTCAAATGGGGTGCATGCTAGTTAATGTATTAAAGCATACACAAGTTAGATTTTTTGGTAATTTATAATATAATAATTATATAGAGAAAAGGCATAAGTCAAAATTTCAACGCCACCTTTTAAGTTCTTGTGTTAAAACATTTATGCGAACTTTTAATATCAAAGTTTATGATAACTAGCATGAAATAACAGGCAAAATTTATTGTAGTAAACTAGTAATACATCTATGCCGGTGTGAATTAGTCACACAAGATGCCATAATTTACATGCTAATCAAATGAGCATTTGAATTACCTTGTAATTTTCCCAAAGTTGTATTTGCAAGCTTACACTTATTCTCAGAGTAGCAAGCTTCTTTGGTTGAAAACTGTCTGGAAACGGACTTCCGGGAACATGCCGCCATCTAATATATGCAACTCATTTGAAAGAAAATTAGGCCCTTCGACATTCTCATCAAGATCATTTTTGGCAGTCAAACTAAGCCACTTTAGCTTCTTCATATTTGACAAATTCTTATTGAAAGATGGCACACCACCAACAGGATAATAATAATTCACATATTTTATTGCTTCAATATTGTTATTTTCCTACAATGCAGGAGAAAACAATGTACAGATAAAGTATGTATATATTTTAATAGGCATGAACATGTTCATCATTCATATTGTATTTTCAAAAGTTAGATAACTTAATATATACCATTGTTGCATCCCCAAGACACATGTCTATAATTTCTTCACATTTCCAAACTCTGTTGTGTCTTTCAGGATTGTTAGGATGCTCCCCTCTAACAATGTAATGTCCCATTTCTTGAACCAGATCATGCATATCAAACCTACCGTTCACAATACTTAGAAGGCCTTTTTGTGTTAACACCTTTATTCCTATATCAGGGTGATAACCACAAGCTTCAAGTAGCTCCATCACATCATCATCATTGTCAAAATAGCCCCTATTGTTGATTGTTAATTGTTCACCTCTAAAGAAACATGCAATCTCTAAGAACAACTCTTTCTCCACATTTTTAAGTCCATCATAACTGATTTTGAGCACTTCCACAATTTTCATTTCTGGGATATCTTTAAGTCTAGCCAAAGAACTCATCCATTCCTTCTCATCTTTGTCATATAAAAAAGAACCTAAAACTTTGAGTGCTAATGGGAGCCCATTAGAATAAGAAACCACACATAATGAAAGTTCCACATAATTATTTATAGGGTTGTTTATATTATATGCATGTTTGTTGAAAAGCATGATAGCCTCTTCATGTGATAATAATGTGACTTCACACACATGGTCTACCTTGTGGGCTCTTAGTAAATGTTCGTCTCTAGTTGTAATTATTAATCTGCTCCCACTACCAAACCACTTATGTGATCCAACTAAAGCATCTAGTTGCTTACAATCATCAACATCATCAAGAAGAATTAAGACATTGCTGCGGTTTAACCTACTTCTTATTATGTGTTTTCCTTCTTCAATACTTGATAATTCCATTTTTATAATTTTTTCTTGCAGAGTTTCTAAACCATGTTTGCTTGATTTCTCCCGAATATTCTCAATAAAGCAATGACCTTGAAATTGGCGAGAAATTTTCATATAAAGAGAAGATGCAAGAGTAGTCTTACCACCGCCTCCGACACCCCATACCCCAACCATACGCACACCATGTGATCCAATATCTAATAGTTCTTCTAGTCCCTGCATGCGATCACACATTCCAACAAGGTCTTCATCAACATATGAATCTGCGGAAAACAACTTATCTGAAATTGTATCAACAATGTCTTTAACTGTTTTCGATTCATGCCTGCAAATCAGATACATATGGATAATTAGTAGGTGTGGCAAATGTGACCCATTGGGTTGAATGAGTTGTAATAAAATTTATGTAATGGACTAGAATGGGTCAAACTAAAAAAAGAAAAGGACTGAAATAGGTCAAAACGAATTGACATTTCTTAAGTTTTTTTTTTAATGGAACGAAGAAAAACAGAGGAAACTTTTTAGTTTTTTTTTTACTTTTTTAGTTTTTGATTTATATTTCGAGGTATGATTTTTTAATTATTTATTTTGAATTTTTTAATGAGCGGTTTTTGAAATGGGTCAAAATGGGTTGAGATTTCAGAAACCACTCATTAAAAAATTTAAAAGAAATAATTAAAAAAATCATAACTCGAAATATAAATCAAAAACTAAAATAGTAAAAAAACTAAAAAGTTTCCCATGTTTTTCTCGTTCAAAAAAAAAAAAAAAAAAAAAAACTTAAGAAGTGTCAACCCGTTTTCACCTGTTTCAATCGTTTTCTTTTTTTAGTTTGACCCATTCTGATCCATTATATACGTTTTATTACAACTCATTCAACCCAACAGGTCACATTCGTCACCCCTAATAATTAGTGTATGGTCACATTATATTCACAAAATGGTAACCAACAGAATAAGATGACGGATAATACATCAAAGACATGTGAATGAAATAGGATCACTACACCAAAGTCAAGTTAACGAATACTTGAGATATGTATGGTCCTCCACAAATGGAAATGAGAACTGAAATTGCAAAAGAGTTTGGTTTTGAGTGAACGACGTGAAGCATCCTTCATATTTTACTAATTACAAACTTAACCCACTACAAATAATAAGTATAATTTATACCTTAACTTAACTAATTGGGCTCTAACTTAATTACAAACGGATCGGGATTAACACCTACAATATTAACAAACGAAGACTAAATTACACATTGGAACCATTCAAATGTCTAGATCTAACTATACAAGATAAACTTGAGCTTTAATTTATGAGTCAAGCTCTAGCTCAAAGCTTGGGCGGGATTCACTTCCTACAAGGTACAAACTAGGGGTGCAAATGAGCCGAGCTACTCGAGATCGGCTTGTTAAAAAACTCGATTAAGCCAAGCTAAATCGAGCCTAAAAGTAAGCTCGTTTAATAAACAAGCCCGAGCCCAAGCTTCACTTATCAAGCTCGAGCCGGCTCGCGAGCATAAACGAGCCTGTCATTTATATAATTTTTTAAAATATATATTTAATAATTATGAATTAATATACATAATCTTATGAAAAAATAAATAAAAATAACTAAATAATATATATTATTTTATACATAAAAGTATAATAGAAAAAAATATATAAAAATAATTATAATTATATAAAATATAGTTGATATATAGTAAACGAGCCGAGCCCGAGTCGAGCTTGAGCTTTTAAAATAGAGCTCGAGCTCTGTGCAAGCTAAACTAGCCAAGCTCCAGCCTAGTCGAACCGGGCTCGGCTCGTTTACACCCCTAGTACAAACTAATGCATTAATATGTCACTAGAAACCTACAAGGTACATAAATTAAGTTACACATTGGCAATTTAACTTGTAATAAACGCCTACACCTTGAGCACATATTAAAAGCTTTTAAAAAAGTAAAGAGATTAAATTACCCATTTGCTATGTTTTTGGGTTCCCATCCAGCAATTTCACTTGCATCAACAAGTGCTTTTCTCCATGATTCAACCTTGCTCATGTTCTCTACTTCGTGTTTGGCAAATGCTTCTCCAAATTTTCTTTTCTGTTTCCTGACTTCAGAGGGATCCACATCATAGAATACAGGCATAACAACTAGCCCTCTCTTGTCCTTGCATTTCATAATATATGCAAGCTCTTCCAAACACCAAGAAGACTCCGCATAATTCTTTGAGAATATTATGACAGCAATCTGTGATCCTTCGATGGCCTTGTAGAGGGATGGACGGATGGAGTCACCTCGGAGAAGTGTCTCATCGTCCTTGTAAGTATGGATTTTCCGATCTAGAAGGGCTGTGTAGAGATGATCTACAAAGGTCTGTCTTGCGGGTATCTTCTCCTCTAAAACTAAGAAAAACATCCCAGTTAGAAGAAGAGGACGAAGATGCCATTGATGAGTGAGAGTGAGGAGGAAGATTGATATCGTGTGTGGTTTCCACCACTTTAATAATTGAAGAAGAAGGTAGATATCATTTACGAGGAAATTTCATGCTTGACTTTTAATCATTCTTCTACATTTTATTATATTATATATATATATAACAATTTTAAAGATTTTGATGCATCATGGTTTGTACATGTGGCTTATAAAGTTATAACAAGATTCTAATGGACCGCTGGTTATTTTGTCTCATCTCTCTCTTTATACGTGTGTATACTTATTACCTGCATTATTTGTTATATTAACAATGATATGAACAACTTCATGCTTCAATATAATCTTGAATTTTGTTATTGACAGTTTTTAATATAATACAACACATACAGTACTGATTGGTACCAGTACCGAACCAGTATCGGTATCAAAGTTTTGAGTTTTCGGGACTGGTACGGTACGATACCGGTATTTCCCGAATTTTACCTTAAATACCGGTACGTACCGGTACCAAAAATTTGCGATTTTCGGAATCGGAATTTTTGGTACTGGTACCGAGCTCATCCTAATTGAGCATAGTTATTTAGGGGTGCAAACGAACCGAGCCCGAGTTCGGCTCGTTCAACTTATATGGAGCTTGAGCTCGAGCTCGGCTCGTGAGTAGATTCTCAAGCTCGAGCTCGGATTGTTTACTATTTATTAATTAATTTTTTTTATATATATAATTATATATATATATATTCAATTATAATTTTATGTATAAAATAATATATATCATTTAGTTAATTTTAGTAATTTTTTCATAACATTATATATATTAATTAATATTATTAAATATATATTAAAAATTATATAAATGGCAGGCTTGTTTAGGCTCGCGAGCCGGCTTGAGCTCGATAAGTGAAGCTCGGGCTCGGGCCCGCTTATTAAACGAACTTACTTTTAGGCTCGAGCTCGGGCTCGGGCTCGATCAAACTCGGCTTGATCGAGCTTTTTCACGAGCCGATCTTGAGTAGCTCGGCTCGTTTGCACCCCTAATAGTTAATAGTAATGATTGTATGTTTAACTGAGAAGTAAATGTTGTTTACTGCATACTTGATTAATGGGAAAACTCTTCTTGAACTTCAATCAAACAAAGGAGATGCTCATCATGCTCACAAGGTAAAACGGATGAGACTTTTCTTTTTCTATTTTTTTTTCTTCCTTTTTGTATTATTTTAGACATTCATGTTATTTTTCGGTATCATAAACTCAAGACTTTCATTTTTGTTGCAGTTTGGGATTCATGATTAAGAGAGATTCATTTTTGTCACAGTTAAGTGTTAAGATTTCTATATCTAATTGAGTTTTTAGAGAATTCTTTTTTGTTTTTCTGAAATGAAGAGCCTACCCATAAGATGGTCTTATGGGCAGGCCCTAGCCCAATAATCCGAACAAGGCCCAATAATAACAAAAGATATTCTAGAAGACGGTTTGAGAGGGAAAACCATTTGTGAGGGAAAACCCATGTAGCACGTCCGATCTGGTGGGTGGCCCGAGGCACACATGACCCGGGATAGGAGGCAGTAACCAGGAGATAAAGATCTCCGGATTAGCAAGGCCCAAAGGAAAGAAGATCGGACCAAGGGACTGGACCGGAAGAGATAAACCATTGGATTATATGTATAAATACTCTCTTCTATAAATAGAGAGGGAATAAACATTTGTAATCATACACACTCAATACAATACACTTTCACTTTTACTTTGCATTGATCCCATTCTTATGATCGTTAGGTTCCAACATTGGCGCCATCCGTGGGACCTCTTGATCATGGGTCTTACCGTAACATCAAAGAATGGCTGATCAAAACCTAAAAAATATGCCACCATCTTTCCCTTTAGGTTCTGGGAAAGGTCACGCCGTTAGCGAAGAAGCAAGAGAAGTTCAACAAGAACAAACGCCCGACCGGAAGACGGGGGACCCATCATTGTGGAGGACATCACGGGGCGAGAGGGTGAAGAAGAAGAGCCCCAAGATGAAGAAGGCGAGAAGGAGGGGTGGAAGGTCACTTCGGAGTTCATACGAGCTCACAGAGATACTTTAAGAGCCTTTCTAGACGAAGAGGAGAAGAAGGAAAAACTAGAAACACTCCGGACTCGGCTCTCTTTTGAGACGCCCGGACCACAGTTGAACACAGAAGGCTCAGGCGTCCCCGGAGGGGGCCCCGAAACGCTGATTGAGTCTCTGGTGACTCTCTTCCCACCCCCCTCTTAAAAACTAAAAAAAGGCCTACGAACACGAACGGGAAGGATGAAAGCGAGTTGGTATGCTAATTCCTCATCTGCAAATCAGCCCTTCCCGTGGGTTATTTTCTCAATGAATAAGTAATTCTAGGAATGAAATCTTTATATAATTCGAAAAAACAAAGCACAAGTCCAGGGCAATAAAATATGAAAAAGAAAAATTTTTCATATTTATAATATTAAACAAAAGGATTAGCAAATAAAAGTGCTAATGCTACAACCAGGCCATAAATTGTTAAAGCTTCCATAAAAGCTAGACTAAGCAATAAAGTACCTCGTATTTTTCCTTCCGCCTCGGGCTGTCTCGCGATACCTTCTACAGCTTAACCCGCAGCAGTACCTTGACCAACTCCAGGTCCAATAGAAGCAAGCCCTACAGCCAATCCAGCAGCAATAACGGAAGCGGCAGAAATCAGTGGATTCATGATAAGTTCCTTATCCACTGCTAAGGGGAAGGAGAAAATGTCGGAAACCCCGTTGGAAGTTCCCTACCGACCCAGGGACACATCCGACGTCTCCAAATTCACTAAACGCATAGTTGAGGCACCGCTACCCCCGAAGCTGAAATACCCCTCCACGGTCGACAAGTATGACGCCACGCAAGATCCAGAAGACCATTTGCATGCCTATCGGGGGGCTGGGCTGGTGAGTGGTTGGTCCATGCCAGTATGGTGTCTAATGTTCCCCTAGACGCTGACAAGGGGAGCCAGGGTGTGGTTCAATAGCATAGAGCCCGGAAGTGTTGATAGCTATGAGGAATTAAGAGAAAAGTTCCTCAGAAATTTTAGTCAGCAAAGGAAGGCCATGAAAACCCCAACGAAATCATTCATATACGGAGGAGAGACGAGGAAAAAGTTGAACAGTTCATCTAAAGGTACATATCTGAAAGCATGAACACAAAAGGTGTACTGGAAGTAATGAAGATTAGTGGGTTCATTAATGGGGTGAGGTTTTCCCAACTCACAGAAAAGCTAGGGGAAGACTTCCCGGTCGATCAGTTAATGGACAGAGTCAGAGCCTTTGTCAGGTGAAAAGACACGGGTTCCAAATTAACGGAGTGGAAGGAAAAAAGGGAGGGACAGTGGGAAGATATGTGGGTAACCAAGCAGGACGGGGAAGGACATCGGGGGAAGGGGTCAGATTCTCCCCTTACAAGCCCCCACATCCTGTCAGTACATCCTACTATCCCCCATGGTTGTCAACTCCCGGAAGGTCAGAAACTTTTCGTCCTAGACCCTTTTTGGGAGAACGGCTGGGCACAGGACATAGGGATGTGATGATAGCTAACCGAGCCAAGTATTCTCCCAGACCTCCCACCCAGTTGAAGCAACCCTACAGACCCAATACCCAGAGGTATTGTAACTATCACAAAAGTTCAGGGCATTCCACCGAGAGTTGCGTGCAGTTGAAGAAATTATGGGAAGCCACCCTAAAGGCAGGACAGTTGCCACTCCCTCCCAAGGAAGGGGCTCTAAAAGTCAAGGAAGAGGACGAAGATAAGCATTTTGTTGACATGATCCGACGAAGAGGGGAGGAAGAAGGACGTGAATACAGGTCTACCAAGAGGGGGAAGGATGAGGCATTCCCCCAGAATCCTGTTTGGATGAATGTCCCTCTATCGTTTTCGGGGCTAACTAATGAGGACGCCAGGGAAATGCCGTTGAACATATCGGCCAGCGTGGTGGGGCACCAGGTCGCCCGAGTCCACGTAGATGGGGGAAGTGGGGTCGAGGTCATGTACGAACACTGCTTTGCAAGACTCCAGAAAGAGGTACGGGACCGGTTAGAAGAAGATGTATGCCCTTTGGTGGGTTTCTCGGGGGAGGTAGTCAAGCCTTTGGGTTTTATAACCCTCCCTTTTAGCTTGAAGGAGGGAAGGAAGACTCGGACTGTTCAGCTTCGGTTCTCAGTAGTCAGGGCTCCTTCAAAGTATAACATCATATTGGGACGTCCTGGTGACGTAGGCTGTCGCGGTCTACTCAAAAACAATTAATTAAGGACTTAAATACCTATAACTAGTACGGGTAAGTAAGGTCATCTCCACAAAGACTCAAGGAAAGTGCTAATTTAATATAACTAACTTAATTATTAAACTAAGGCGGACAAACGATGTCAAGCGGTTTTTGGAAAAAGATTAATTAAAACTAAATAATTACTTAAAAAGATTTGTAAACAATATTAATTAAAAGTATTCATTCTAGGTTCGGGCAATGTGACCTTCAACTTAATCACATATTTACTTGTCTTGATTGCGCAATAATTACTAGACCTAGTAGTTTGATTGTGATGACAAACGATACCCTAACCGAATTGTTGACACAATTGAACTCGATCTACACAATTACCAATTTATGTTTTATGACAAATAATTAAGTAACATGAACCGATGATTATAAGTTCAATGACACAAGAGCCTCACCCTAAGTGTTGATGAACAAAACCAAACAAGTGATGCGCTAATCAATAATCGCAAATATAAATTGTTTGTAAAGCCCCGAACCCGGTAGCCTTACTTTAGCGTCGGATTTACTCATAAACATAGTTCTTACAAATCAGAGTTCATTAAAACATTCGCGGAATATAAAAGTTTTCATAAAACATTTCGTAACAAAACACGTCTTGTCTTAAAACATCATTTTGTCTTTCAAAATTAACGAACATTAACTTAAACGTCTTGAGTCTTCCGATGCCAGCCTCTTATTCAGTGCCACGTGTCTCCTCAAGCGAGCTGCCTCATCCTACTCACCTGCGTGCATACTAAAAGTCAGCTACGCTGAGTGAGTTATAGTTAATCGTACGCCATACAATACAACACATACATACATATCCGAAGATACATATCCATACTTCACTAGTTACCCTTCTGTTCTACATACATACTTGCTACCATACATACATACATATCTACAATCACTAACCTCAGTCTACCGAGAGTACGTTCATAGTCCGCCGTCTATACCTGTACTCACGATCGTGAACACGTAAAAGGTCCGCAGTCCTTACCTATGTTCACCATTCATGGTACGTACAAGGTCCGCGGTCCTTCCCTATACCATCATACATCCACAACACGTACAAGGTCCACGGTCCTTCCCTATGTTGCAACCTAATTCATAGCACGTACGAGGTCCGCAGTCCTCCCCTATGCTAAAGCACGTATAAGGTCCACAGTCCTTTCCTGTGCTGACGCCTATCTATATTACGTATAAGGTCTGCAGTCCTTATCTACGTTACGTATAAGGTCCGCAGTCCTTATATACGTTGGCGTCTATCTCCTATAACACGTATAAGGCCCACCGTCCCTATCTACGTTTACATCTATCATCTACATCACGTATAAGGCTCGCAGTCCTTAACTACGCCATCACCTGCCAAGTCTATGTCCAACAGAAGTTAGAGGGATTTGCCATCCTAACTTACTATGTCGAACGTAGAACTCACATACCATTCGTGTACCTGTATACACATACTTCACATATACAATAATTACATTATAGCATAAGAACACTCTAGGCGTTCTTTACATCCTTCATTTAACAACCATACCCCTTGTCGTTACGTGCAATATCTCAAGATCGTTCACGCCCCGACAAGTATTCATTTGTAATATTCATACATCTTCGATATATAATATTCGTACCTTTATTTTTAACCTGACAGTACGCGCAATATCCGAAGATCGTTCGCGTACCGACAAGCAATCATTCATACCATCACATATATCACATATGGCATACACTTATCACTTAGGATAAATGTATTAACAACACATCGAGTATGCACACAGCCCCGAAAACATAACAAGGAATGGGGCTAGAAACTCACCTGAACTCTGCTTCTTCCTCCGATAGTTGTAAATCCCTTCTTTAACTGAGCTCGGCTGACTGTATAAGTTACACGTATCAATACTCGCCTGATCTAATCTGGTGGCCTAGTATTAGCTTACTTTTACTTATCGTTTTAATCTATTCTCTAATCGAACTTGACTTTAGGCGAAGTTAAACCTTACGCGAACTTAGCTTTAGGCGAAGTTAAACCTTAGGCGAACTTAGCTTTAGGCGAAGTTAAACCTTAGGCGAACTTAGCTTTAGGCGAAGTTGTCATCAGGCGAATTTGGCTTTAGGCGAAGTTGTCATCAGGCGAACTTGGCTTTAGGCGAAGTTATCATCAGGCGAACTTGGCTTTAGGCGAAGTTGTCATCAGGCGAACTTAGCTTGCAGGCGAAGTTCATCAGGCGAACTTAGCTTGCAGGCGAAGTTGTCGTCTGCAGCTACTGTTCGTTCTTAAATCCCTTAATCACCTTCGTTTCTTAACCAAATAACTCGATTTAGGTACCCACGGGATCGTCTGACCAGCGCCTACAAACCCCAACCATCAAATCGACCTAACATCGATGTTTATAGGGTGCGATTTAGGCATATAGGTTACGGGTTCTTTTTATCAATCGATTAACCCATCAGGTCATAACCATTTTCAGTAAGATTAGCCTTGTTGGATTCGTTTTTACCATACAAACTCAGATCTATCATTTCTCAAATCAACCCGAACCTACATGAACGATTTCTAACTATAAACGTACATTGAACGAGTCGAACTACGAACACGGTTAAGCCTTGATGTTGTTTTGGTCCGTCACAACGTTCCAGCACCAACAAGCTCGGGTTTTCGCCTTCGGATCTTGGTTCGGGTCGTGTGTGTTTTGGGTGTGTGTGGAATATGTGAGAATGAGGATTAAATGGTGATTAATGGTATTTATATTTAGGGATCATGGGCTTAAGCCCATGGACTCTCCTTCCTTCTTTCATAACCCAAGTCCATAACCCATATCCATTACCCAACACTAGCCCGACCCATACCAACTCCTACTCTATTTATTTATTTCCCGATAACCCGAGTAAACTTTCCCTCTATTATTAAGTAATACAATTAATATTATTTTGGAAATTTCGGGATGTTACAAGTCTTCCCCCCTTAAAGAGGTTTCGTCCCCGAAACCAAACTTATTCCCTATAAAAGGAAAACTTCTTATATTTACACACTTTATCAAATCGCCTTTACCTTATGGGTTATCCTCCTTACTCCTGACTTTGCAGCCATCGAATGGTGGTCATGTGTTTTAGCTATTTAAGGTAGCTCGTCCATGAGACCCTCGATGTACCAAGACTCATCTCATCCTTCCAAGGCTTCGATTAGTACTTTTAAAACTATTGTCTAAAACAACCTTTCATCATAGCATAATAATCATTCATAACCAAACTCAATATATTACACGTCACTGATAAACATAAGTTTTAAACCTTAACATAAAACAAGTCCTTAAGCAAAAGTAACTTAATAAAACCATTGCATGAGCAATTATTCCTTCATCAAGTGTTCCTCTCTGCAGTTTCCCCAAGTCTTTATCCTTTCGCACCTCCCGCCCCTGATTCCTTGCAATCCCTAGCCATGTGGTCAGCTTTTCCGCATTTGAAGCACTTTGGACGATCAGGGCATTCTCGAGAATAATGCCCACTCTTTCCACACTGATAGCACCTGTCTGTCCCAGTCTTGCATTCTCCCCGGTGCACTCGCCCACACGTCTTACATGCATCCTTGTTCCCAACCTTGGCCTTCCTCTCATCAGTTGTTGTCACCATCTCGCCAGACCGCTTAGCAGAGGTAGCCCATTTCTTCTCCTTCTTTTCCTCCACCACCACATCGTCCTCAGCCAGGTCAGCGTAAACCACTTCTGCAAGTTCAACAGCAGAGTCAAAAGTAGCAGGTTTATTTGCCCTGACTAACATGCGGACTTTTGGTGGCAATCCCCTCACATAACATTTGATTCTCTGGACCTCAGTGTCAACCATATCAGGCACCAACCTAGATAGTCGGTTGAATTCAGTAGTATACTCACGATGCGTCATCATACCGGCCTTTAAATTCAGGAACTTCATCTCCGTCCTTTCAACCTCGGCATCTGCACAAAACTTCTTCATCACCAACTCTTTCAGATCGTCCCATCTCAACGCCTTGAATCTCATCCCTAGTCTTTCTCTGCTCCACACTTTCCCACCAATACATAGCTTCTTCCTCAAATGACTGAGTAGCATAACCCACAGCTTGGTCGGGACGGCATTCGCTAATGCGGATAATCTTGTCCATATTGGTTATCCATTGGAGAGTAGCGATTGCGTCTCCCAACCCAGTCAGCTTTGGCGGGTCGCATCCTTTGAAGGACTTATAGTTGCACCCATCTTGGCCTCTTTTCCTGTCATCAACCTTCACAGACTTATTCTCACTCGAGGCCTCTCTTTCTCCTTCCCCATCCTTCCTACCATCACCACCTGCCCCTTCAGCAGTTCGTTCACGGCTTCCAGCAGATCTTTCGGGATTCAGGTTCTTCACAGCAGCAACTACAGCTTGAACAATGGCTGCTTGAACTGCAGGGCTAAGTTGAACCTCTTCGTTGTTGTTCTGGTCTCCTCCAGCTGCGCTTCCTTCATCTTCGGTGTGGGAAGCTTCTTCTACCGAGGGTTGCCGGACAAGACGAGGCCTGCCGCGTCGTCCAGTGCGACCTCCAGCTCCAGCAATGTCTCCAGCTCCAACCATCGTATTCTAAAAGGGAAAACACAAACATCATCACTCAAGGAACTATTTAGTACAAGGATAGCAAGGCTAACAGGTAATAACAGTGGCAAGCTGTGACTAGCAGATTACGTTGCTTTCCGTGTCCTATACACTTCCCTTTATGAGTCTATTTGTGCTGGTTCTACTTAAGCAGTTAGTCAAGTCAAACAATCAATTATCCCTATCCCTATCGTTCACGTATCTTTTCTTTCTCATTAACATATATCATTTAATCATACACTTTACCTTTACTGATCTTGCTTGAGCGACACATGGCATTCTTGAACTGGCATCTTCTTTCTTTTCTTACTTAAACCCCATTCTCTGGTCGAGTCCAAGCATGTAGGATGCTTAAATCTCTCGAACTTTGCTCTGATACCAACTTGTAAGGCCCCGAACCCGGTAGCCTTACTTTAGCGTCGGATTTACTCATAAACACAGTTCTTACAAATCAGAGTTCATTAAAACATTCGCGGAATATAAAAGCTTTCATAAAACATTTCGTAACAAAACACGTCTTGTCTTAAAACATCATTTTGTCTTTCAAAATTAACGAACATTAACTTAAACGTCTTGAGTCTTCCGATGCCAGCCTCTTATTCAGTGCCACGTGTCTCCTCAAGCGAGCTGCCTCATCCTACTCACCTGCGTGCATACTAAAAGTCAGCTACGCTGAGTGAGTTCTAGTTAATCGTACGCCATACAATACAACACATACATACATATCCGAAGATACATATCCATACTTCACTAGTTACCCTTCTGTTCTACATACATACTTGCTACCATACATACATACATATCTACAATCACTAACCTCAGTCTACCGAGAGTACGTTCATAGTCCGCCGTCTATACCTGTACTCACGATCGTGAACACGTAAAAGGTCGCAGTCCTTACCTATGTTCACCATTCATGGTACGTACAAGGTCCTCGGTCCTTCCCTATACCATCATACATCCACAACACGTACAAGGTCCACGGTCCTTCCCTATGTTGCAACCTAATTCATAGCACGTACGAGGTCCGCAGTCCTCCCCTATGCTAAAGCACGTATAAGGTCCACAGTCCTTTCCTGTGCTGACGCCTATCTATATTACGTATAAGGTCCGCAGTCCTTATCTACGTTACGTATAAGGTCCGCAGTCCTTATATACGTTGGCGTCTATCTCCTATAACACGTATAAGGCCCACCGTCCCTATCTACGTTTACATCTATCATCTACATCACGTATAAGGCTCGCAGTCCTTAACTACGCCATCACCTGCCAAGTCTATGTCCAACAGAAGTTAGAGGGATTTGCCATCCTAACTTACTATGTCGAATGTAGAACTCACATACCATTCGTGTACCTGTATACACATACTTCACATATACAATAATTACATTATAGCATAAGAACACTCTAGGCGTTCTTTACATCCTTCATTTAACAACCATACCCCTTGTCGTTACGTGCAATATCCGAAGATCGTTCACGCCCCGACAAGTATTCATTTGTAATATTCATACATCTTCGATATATAATATTCGTACCTTTATTTTTAACCTGACAGTACGCGCAATATCCGAAGATCGTTCGCGTACCGACAAGCAATCATTCATATCCATCACATATATCACATATGGCATACACTTATCACTTATGATAAATGTATTAACAACACATCGAGTATGCACACAGCCCCGAAAACATAACAAGGAATGGGGCTAGAAACTCAACTGAACTCTGCTTCTTCCTCCGATAGTTGTAAATCCCTTCTTTAACTGAGCTCGGCTGACTGTATAAGTTACATGTATCAATACTCGCCTGATCTAATCTGGTGGCCTAGTATTAGCTTACTTTTACTTATCGTTTTAATCTATTCTCTAATCGAACTTGACTTTAGGCGAAGTTAAAACTTAGGCGAACTTAGCTTTAGGCGAAGTTAAACCTTAGGCGAACTTAGCTTTAGGCGAAGTTAAACCTTAGGCGAACTTAGCTTTAGGCGAAGTTGTCATCAGGCGAACTTGGCTTTAGGCGAAGTTGTCATCAGGCGAACTTGGCTTTAGGCGAAGTTGTCATCTGGCGAACTTAGCTTGCAGGCGAAGTTCATCAGGCGAACTTAGCTTGCAGGTGAAGTTGTCGTCTGCAGCTACTGTTCGTTCTTAAATCCCTTAATCACCTTCGTTTCTTAACCAAATAACTCGATTTAGGTACCCACGGGATCGTCTGACCAGCGCCTACAAACCCTAACCATCAAATCGACCTAACATCGATGTTTATAGGGTGCGATTTAGGCATATAGGTTACTGGTTCTTTTTATCAATCGATTAACCCATCAGGTCATAACCATTTTCAGTAAGATTAGCTTTGTTGGATTCGTTTTTACCATACAAACTCAGATCTATCATTTCTCAAATCAACCCGAACCTACACGAACGATTTCTAACTATAAACGTACCTTGAACGAGTCGAACTACGAACACGGTTAAGCCTTGATGTTGTTTTGGTCCGTCACAACGTTCCAGCACCAACAAGCTCGGGTTTTCGCCTTCGGATCTTGGTTCGGGTCGTGTGTGTTTTGGGTGTGTGTGGAATATGTGAGAATAAGGATTAAATGGTGATTAATGGTATTTATATTTAGGGATCATGGGCTTAAGCCCATGGACTCTCCTTCCTTCTTTCATAACCCAAGTCCATAACCCATATCCATTATCCAACACTAGCCCGACCCATACCAACTCCTACTCTATTTATTAATTTCCCGATAACCCGAGTAAACTTTCCCTCTATTATTAAGTAATACAATTAATATTATTTTGGAAATTTCGGGATGTTACATTGTTTAAACAACCAAGCAATCAATTTAAACAAGATAAAAACAATAACTCAAATCAAGTTCATAACTTTAAGCATAGCAAATCTGGTCTCAAGAAGAATTACACAAAACCCTAGCCTAGAATGAACAAAGGACTTAGCCGAACATATTCATAATGTCAAAACACTTATCTTTGATGAACATGTAAACCCGAGATGAACCGGAAGCCTTTGAATGTTGAGAAGTCGTCTAACACAGCCTCTTTTACCTCTGGAAATCGTTATTAGCCGAATGGGGAGGTTAAAGGGTTTACATAAGGCAAAACCTAAATTTTTGGCCAACTTAAGCATCTTCGCGTATCGCGAAGATGTCCTAGCTTGTTTCTTCGCGTATCGCGAAGGACAAAATAATCGGATATGCGAAGTTACCCTTCTTTGCATCTTCGCGTATTGCGAAGATGTAAAATATCAGATTTTTCCGTTTTCTTTTCTTGAATGCCTCGTGACACGTGCACGTCCAATCTTTCACTTCTCGATCTTCATTCCAAACCCGTAAATATCCTTGTTAAGCTCCATAGCTTCCAATGTCCTGAAAACATATAACAACGCTTGAAGTACCAATGTTCATTCGATTATTTAACTAAAATTAACTAATTAATATATAAAATATACTAACTTTTACCCAACCATCACATCCCCACACTTATCCTTTTTCGTCCCGAAAAAGACTTTGCAATGGAATCAGAATCAAAAATCATTCTCAAAATACTTCATAGATTATCTTAATTAAGCACAAAGAACAAAAACCGCGATTGCCGATATTGTTGCCCACTTAAACCCATGCCTCAATACTTACTGGGAAAAATAAGGCGCGACAGTTTTATTAGTTCATATGATTAAAATGGAACCCACACCTCAAAGCCCTGAAGCCGCCTTACCATGCTTCATTATAGTTTTACCGAACCAGACCACCTCAACTTGACTTAAACCTTAAGATTAGACGATCAAAATTTTGCATATGTGTACAACTTTTAAGCCCATATGTAATAGCTAAGACAATCTTAGATATTTTTATCGAACCAAAACCAAACTTAAGCGTTAACGTCTACCAAAATGGCCATTAGATATGATTAAGGTGCAATTAGGTAACCAACTAGTAAATAGCCCCCACTACATGACATACCCTGTTATCAAGCAACACCCGGGAGTCCATCACCATACGTGAGTAGGCACGAATTCATCTGTAGGGCTTACATGTGACATGTCCCGTGTGGTCCGTTTCTTAATGGTAATGAGACGCGAGCACGGGGACCCCACATGACTAACAGCGTGGATTATCAAGTCAGTAGTGAATGTGTACTTTGAAAGCACTTTTTGTGATCATGTTTATTGACTTACGAATTGGCAGATAAACTACGGGTTTTCTCTTTTTAAGCTTTTTTAATATGAATAAATCCACTTCGGATTTACGCATACCAGATGATAAACCGCATACCGACCCATGGTCTCCGTTCCCCGGGGCATCCCATCAATACAGGATTTAAGGCCATAAAACCATACGCCTGTGAAATGTTAGCCACTTAAACTAGCAGTATTTTCATTTATGTTTATGTCACAAGCCATCTAGTATACTATAACGTTAAGCCTATCCAACCATTGTGTAATAAACTATTCATATTAAAATATATTTTTGATGATCAAATCTAATAGTAAGGCTTGAGTATGGCCTAATCTTTCATTCCAGTCCTTACACAGGCTTAGCTAAACAAACAAAATCCTGAAGGCGTTTCCCACTAAAAATCAAGCATTTTAAAGTTCAATTAAGTCTACAACCAAATTATCCTTTCATTCTCAAGGTTGAGCCTACCGACACATCCCAAATTAAGTGTGTTCCCGTTTTTTATTATCTCATATATATAATAATTTTGAAAAATAATCCCCGATTTTTCTATCATCTTCCATTTATTATGCAAAAAATTTTAATTCAAAGAACATGAGAACCTTTAAATTTCAATTTCTCCCCCATCCCCACACTTGAGGCAAACATTGTCCTCAATGTTTAAAATTTAAGACATAAACTAGGGACGGGGTTTAAAATGCACTTGACAATTTTCAAAACCGGGCCTAATGTGATGGCGGTTATTATTAAATATACACAAATACAATTACACTTCTAACACAGATACTAATAAAACCAATAAGGTTATGAAAACGAAATCACCTGATAAAAAAAATTCTCATGTGCAACTCTCGTGCCCTCGGTGATCTCTCGGTGAACTTACCCCTTCAAATCTCAAAATAAAATCTGCAAACTCTCAAATATGTAGAAGCAAGCTTCTCACAAATGTTAAAAATATAGGTCTTTTAAATCGTTTGCAAAACCGTTGATTTTAAATTACCAAATATTGTTAATTAAATTCATAACCAAATTTGTTAAACTAGTAAAAATGCTAAAAAACCTAACTCACTTTCGTAGGAATCACGGTTGCATTTAGCGTATGCAACAAGCCCTTTAAACCCCCCGGTAGCCTGGGTGGACGAGTATGGTCTCGTGAGGGTTTATAGTGAACTACACCCACAAAGTTCAATTACAAAATATACAAAAGCAACCACCCACAAAAATAAATCCCGTAAGGTGTCCCAACCATGCTACCCATAATACCCATAAGCGATAATAATAGTCTTAATACAACCCGATTACAAATAAAAACATAATAAGATAAACCAGATAAGAAAAACCAAAAACATCGACCAGAACTGCTACTCCAACAATCATCAGCTACTCATCCGCATCATCCTCATTATCATCATCATCATCAGCACTAGCTCCTCCAGCTCCGGATCCTCTAGCACCACCTGCATAATAAAAATCGTTAGATCCATACTGACCATAACCACTATAACCAGCATCTCCACCATATCCAGACTCACCGGCTCCTCTACCGTATCCAGACCCTACACCAAATCCAGAACCACCCATATCAAAGCCACCAGTAGTAGGCGGCGGCTGCTGCAAAGTACCTGGCAGTGGAATATGCCAGTGATCAAACATGGTTCTGAAATAACCCCGGGACTCATCTCGATAATCGCGAAATTCATCACGATACCCATGCAAATCCTCCCGCATCTGCAACTGCTGCTGAAACATATAATCCAATGTCATAATGCCCGCTTTTTGGGCATCGTCAAGCGTCACAACATCAGTATCCGGCCCCTTTGTAAAATACTCCTCTGGATAACGTCCAAATACACCCAAAGACTGGGCAATCCTCGTGATCATGGGCCCCAACGCCAACGGAGTCGTGGCCGCACTCGCTCTCCGACCACCTGAAGCCAACGAATTTAACAACAATGTAGCCAGATTCATATTCATACCTCCAATCATGGACATCAAACACATCAAATCAAGATTGTTACATTTATCTTTCTCCGAATGTCGTCCCGTGAGCGTAGAAGCAATCACCCTGTGTAAATACCGGTAAAGTGGGTCCCGAATCTGTGAAGCAACAACACTACTCGAATGATTACCATCACCAATCGTCCTCCAAAACGTAGCCAAATCATTTTCCGAAATCCAGTGAGCCCGAGAAGCAGTCGACCCCGTGGTAAACCCTCTAATACTCTCCCGAAACTCGGGAGCCTCAACCTCATGTGGCCCATACAAACCCGCAATCACTGCAAACTAGGGTACCGAAAACTGAAATAACTCTCTTCCTAACGCAAAACTAACCGCGTAGGGCTCATCAAATTCTTTCGAATTATAACTGAAAGTGGAGTAAAGTTCGTACACCAACTCCTCGTACCGTGTCTCCTGAAAACTCAAAATATCTCTCCACCGTCCTGGTAACAAACTATTGAGTCTTGGAACTTAACCGATAGATTCCAACACCTCCCAATCAAACGTCCGATGTCGGAATATCTCCAAATCACGAATCTGCCTAAACAACTCATACTCGGGAGTATCGGGAAGAAATCGTAAAATGATGTGGTCCTCGTCTTCTCCACCAGTAATATCCTCGACCGCGACCCCAAAAACCTCGCTCGGGAACAGCGTATCTAATCGGTGCACGCGTGTACTGCTGAGACATATTGTCAAATATCTGCTGTTGTTTCGACCGTTTCCTCGACATCTGTAATGAAATATATCAAGTAAGTCAATGTCAATGTCACAATAGGCGACAATCGTATAGCATTTCGGTCGCGGTTGCCCCCAAATTTTTTTTAACTCAATTAAACAATAAATTATAACTTAAAATAGACACACTCCTCAAACCCGGTAAACCCAACCGGAAAACGTCATCAATTACCCGTAAATTTCAACAAAACCCGTAAATCCCGACCAAACATCATCCCACTAACATGCATTCCATACCCATAAACAATCTCTGTAATGCCCGATTCAAACCCGAAATAAACCAATTGCAAACAAATTTAAACACATACCTTTCAGTCGGGCTAAATGTATTTGATGAGAAAAGACAATGGAAGTGACGGTGGTGACGGCGGCGACCGGCGACGGTGATGACACAGGTGGTGGTGGCCGGATTTTTATATGTGTGGATAGGGTTTGAGATAGAATGATAGGGTGAAAGTGATAGTGAAAATCTGGATTTTATAAAAAATCTTCGTCAGATCCGAGCATCTTCGCGTATCGTGAAGATGCAAGTTGACCGTTGACTATTGACCGTTGACCGTTGACCATTGACTATTGACCGTTGACCATTGACTGACAGTTTGATTTTTTAGCATCTTCGCGATACGCGAAGATGCAATTTTCCAGAAACCATATTTTAATATTTTCAGCTTGAAAATTGATCTCTTAAGTGTTAGTGAATCTGATTTCCTCCGCCACCCGCGTCGGTCGCCACATACCAATCACGTACGTACCTGGGGCTCCCTCTAGCGACGTATGTGCTCGCTTCCCCACACTCGATCCTTGCTCTACACTGCACGATTTGAGGAAAACTGTTAGCTAACTAGACTCAATATACAAAAAATAAAACTTACAAATGCCGGGTTGCCTCTCGGTTAGCGCTGAATTGAATGTCTACAGCTCGACACTCCTTGGTTCCTTAATCAACCGAATAGATCGGCTCGTCCGCCAGAAAGCAAACTTCCGACTCATTTATCTCTTTGTTTAAATCTGCATCCTCCAAGTAAGGCTTCAACCGAAGACTGTTCACCACCTGCCTCAGATGATCATCAAAATCTTCGATCTCAACTTCTCCATACTTTCCAACTCTCTTGACTTGATAAGGTCCCGTCCACTTGCTCTTCAACTTTCCCGAGAAAAGCTTCAATCTGGAGTTGTACAACCACACGCGTTGCCGTTACTCAAACGTCCTTCTTCTTAGTTTAGCATCGTGAACTCTCTTCATCTTGTCTTTATATGCGGACGCATATGTTCTTCTAACTCGCTTATGTTCAACTTTCTTTGTTTACCTGCACACTCATAGTCTAGGTTAACATTCTTAACCGCCCATAGCGCTCGATGGGCTAGCTCGACAGGTAAATGACAACCCTTCCCGTAAACCAACCGATATGGAGTGGTTCCAATAGGCGTTTTATAAGCGGTACGGTAAGCCCATAAAGCATCATTTAGTTTATTTGACCAATCCTTTCGATCGGGCCTTACCGTCTTTTGTAAAATCTCTT
This sequence comes from Bidens hawaiensis, assembly GCF_021521415.1. NCBI lineage: Eukaryota > Viridiplantae > Streptophyta > Magnoliopsida > Asterales > Asteraceae > Bidens > Bidens hawaiensis. The sequence continues at coordinate 83,374 of NW_027496621.1, forward strand.
TGATTTGCCTATTAGAAACCTCCACTTGCCCACTCGTTTGAGGGTGATATGGAGTGGCAATTGCGGTGGTTTACACCATACCGTTTAAGTAGTTTGCCAAAATTGAAAATTTTGAAGTGTAAACCCCCATCGCTAATGATGACGCGGGGAACACCATAACGTGAAAAAATATTAGACTGGACAAACTTACAAACAACGGTATGGTCATTCGTCTTGGTGGCGATTGCTTCTACCCATTTAGACACATAATCGACCTCCACCAAGATATATAGATGACAAAATGAATTAGGAAACGGGCCCATGAAATCAATCCCCCAAACATCAAAGATGTCGAAAACAAGGATTGGTTGCATGGGCATCTCATCCCTCTTTGAAATACCCCCCATCTGCTGGCGTCTAACACAATTTTTCATAAACGCTGCGGCATCTTTAAATATGGTAGGCCAATAGAACCCGCATGCAAGCACTCGATGCCCCGTCTTCTGGCCACTAAAATGACCTCCATAAGGTGAAGAGTGGGCATGATACAAAACACTCCTCATCTCCTCCTCCGGTATGGACCGCCTCATTACTTGATCCGCTCCAACTTTGAACAAATCCGGATCTTCCCATGCATAGTGCTTTGCCTGCGAAAGAAAGTGTTGCTTCTTCTTCTTTGGCCAAAACTCCGGAATTGTATCTGCAACAAGAAAATTAATAATGTCAGCATACCATGGCAAAGTTGAAACAGAAAACAATTGTTCATCCGGGAAAGACTCATTGATAGCCTTCTCGTCTTTCTCCTCTTCTTCTTGTCCCACAAGTCTCGACAAATGATCCGCTACCACATTTTCGCTTCCTTTCTTGTCGTGGATCTCCACATCAAACTCTTGGAGCAATAAAATCCACCTGATCAAGCGCGGCTTCGCGTCTTTCTTCTCCATCAAATACTTGACTGCGCTGTGATCTGAAAAAACAATTACCTTGCTCCCCCAAATTTAAGATCGGAACTTATCAAGTGCATATACTACTGTAAGCAATTCCTTTTCCGTAGTGGTATAATTAATTTAAGCATCGGAAAGGGTTTTGCTTGCGTAGTATATGGCAACGGGCTTCTTATCCACCCGTTGACCCAACACAGCTCCGACCGCGTAGTCACTTGCATCACACATGATTTCAAATGGAAGTGACCAATCAGGCGACAACAAGACCGGGGCTTCAACCAATTTGTTTTTTAGGACATTAAATGCATTAAGACACTCCTCGTTAAAATCAAATGGTACATCTTTTATGTCACACCCGCCTAGCACAATGCGGAAGCGTAAAACGGGAATGTAACAGACACCTCTGATATCAACACATTGTTTATAAAGAAACATTACAAACTAATTTACAATATATTACATTTATTTGTTCTATCATTGTTTTTCATTCTAGGTGATACAAACAAAACTAGTTCGTTAACTATACATTCTTACTAATAACACCCTTGCTTCTATTCACATAGCATCAACCACACACTTCAGGCAAGTAACAGATCACCAAATTACTCCGATTTAGGTACACCTGAAAAGCAGTTTAAAATGGGTCAACTACTAGAGTTGGTGAGTTTCACGATTTTCAAGAAAACAGTAATGAGTATTCACAAGTTAACACTTGTAATCATGAAATAAGTATGTATGTATGTATGTAAATGATGTAATTATGCTAAGCTACAGTGAAGCCTTGACTGTTTGTGTTGCGTGCATCCATTTCCCACGCTCAATCAACCACTGTGGCTCCCCTCCCGCCCACAACATGCCCCGGTAGCTATGTCTAACACTACATAGCCTGTTTGTATAAATATGGTCATGTGCAAACGACGCTATGTGACATGGCAACCAGGCCGATTCCGTTTGGGTTTGTCAAACCAATAGTACTATTCACAAGCCACCGGCTCGAAGTTAATCACTGTGATCGTGGGGACTTTCGTGTGTTAGCACTTAGATAATTCACATCAGTACATGTTTCAGGTATGTATATGTAATCAAACATACTTTTCACTCCAAAAGTTCGTAAAACAGTTTAAAAGTGGGGTCATGAAACTCACAGTTTAGTAGATATTCAGTACTATATCAACTCGTGGTTTGTTCAGTCCGCTATCAGTAGTTCCTATAATCAATATTATAATAATATTAATATTTTAATATTATTATAATCTCAATACTAAACTGGGCTGTATAACTAATCTGGGTATAGCTGGAACGCCCAGAAAGTGGCAATAGGCTTAGGTTGTGATGTTGTTCAATGTCTAATACTTAAAACCGAATTTGGCTCAGACTCCCGTTTTCCCAGCTGGGCCAAGTTGCTCGTTTACGCGTTCAGAAAACAGTTATGGGAAAATAAGCTTGGGTAAATGTATTGGTTAATAAAATGATTAAGTTATAAAGAAAGATCACATACTGGGGTCCCTGATTAACCACGGGGCCCGTTTCCGTTTATTCAGTTTGATTTGAGAAGAAACGCGCACAATCCACCCGGATTGTCCAGGTTTCTCATAGAAAAGTTCATTTTCACTTAATTAGTCCAAACATATGATTTTTGATCACTCTTGGTGTTTTGATTTTCCCGCAGGTTCACTAGTCGCGAACTTGCCGGTTGTTATAAAAACTGAATTTGTTTAATATTCAGATTAGCATAATTAATTAACCGTTAATCATTAAATTATGAAAATTTAACCACTTATCAATTAAAATATTTAGATTTTAATAAAAATATTTCTAGAATTTATTTACTGAATTATTAATTTATAAAAATTCATTTTATCAGCTATATTTCGCTTGGAAATCGTCCGTTTACCCCAAACAATTTCAAAAAATTCCACAAAAATTCCTGAATACTCAAATCATGTCCCAAAACAACCTGTATCAATTCCAAAATGTAAAAAGCTCGTGCAATATTCTTTTCGGCCCAAATTCGGCTGTAAAAATTCACACGAACGCAAATAAACAAAACACCTTTAAACTTCTCCAAATGATCCCAAAATTCATATGTGATCAAAATACACAAATCTGAGTTCCCAGAAAAATTTCATAATTTTTGAAGTATTTTAGCTATTTTTCCCAAATAAACGTCCCAATTCGGTAATAAATTCGCCAAATATTCTCGGACGGTTGAAAAATTACCAAATTTGAACAGGGACTCATGACATGGTCCCTGATGTCCAAAATTTCAAGTCCTAAAAATATGCACATCACAACCTTAACCTAAATAGCCCGTAAACGAGTGTTTCGGCATTACCTTAGCAGGTTTGGTTCGTTTCCGAATTTTTAATCAAGTTTTCAGGTTCTTGTGCTTCTAAGCAAGCTAGGTACAAGTACTATATCACAAACCAGGCAATATTTTATCAACATAACAGCCCTTAAGTTAGGGTTTCGGCTAGTGCACAAAAACGAACTTTTGAACCGTAAAAATGTTGTTTCAACCATTTAATCCGTGTTTATGGCCAAAAAAACTATCAAAACAGGTTCCTTACCATGTGTATGATCAAAACATGTTTATGGACCATTTTTAGGATTTTTACACGGTTAGGAATGATTTTTAGTAACCAAGACATGTTTTTATGGTATTAAACAAGTTTAAACAAGCATAAAAGCTACTTATTTAAGCCCCTTACCTTAGGGTTTGAAGTTTTTTTCTGGCTGGAGCAGAGTTTGTATCCAGAGTTTTCAAGAAAATAATGTTGGATATGTCTTGGATCTAGTTTAAATGTGAAAGAATGAAAAAGGGGGGGGGGGGGTGGCGGCTGCGGCCGGAAGAAAGATTGGGCCCAAGATTGGCTGTTTTGGCCCAATAATCTGATTTCTCAAGCCCAAATACGAAAGCCCGGTCCAAATTTGGTTTGGGTTCGGTTTTTGGCGCGAAAAACTTATCGGGTGCGTTAAACAGCGCGAAAACAAGTGTTTTTCGGCTAGTTTTGTGTAAAATTATAAAAACATACTATATGTTTGTAAAAATCAAAAATATTTTCGCGGATCACTTAAAACATTTCAAATAAGTGTTTGGTAAGTCTTTTTCGGCTTATCGGATGATACAATGCTTGGTTTGTAACTATCTTTCGCGTTTAAATCTATAGTGGGTAGTTAAACGAGCATATTTTCGTTCAACTTGTTTGCTATTAAACTAAGACCATATTTCTAATATTTTAGCTTGTATAGATCGTATATCACTTAAAGATGGCCCCCCGAGATATCTGGATCATAACCCGACCCGTTCGGTTAATCGTTCGTTTGTTATGCAAAAGGCGTTTATTTGCTTACTCGGTAAATACATGCTGAGGTGTACCTTGTTTTGGCTCAAATGTCACATTTTAATAGAAAATTACACAACGGTTTAGATATGACACTAAAATTCTTAATGAACCGTCGGTAAAAACCGGCATGACCCAAAAATGCCGTTATCTCTTTTATATTAATAGGCGGTGGTAAATTTGATATGACTTGGATTTTTGCCAGGTCAACCTCAATCCCCTTACTCAAGATGACATGTCCCAAACCGACCCTTCTTGAACCATAAAATGGCTCTTTTCCCAACTTAAGACCAAATTCGTTTCCACACATATTTTTAAGACTTTAGTTAATTCATTTAAACATTTTTCAAAAGATGATCCGAAAATCGAAAAATCGTCCATAAACATTTCAAGTGAATCCCCGACCATATCTGAAAAGATACTCATCATACACCTTTCAAAGGTGGCCGGGGCATTACACAAACCAAAAGGCATTCGCCTAAATGCGAAAGTACCGTATGGACACGTGAAAATGGTCTTATGTTGGTCATCGGGGTGAATAGCAATCTGATTGTACCCCGAATAGCCATCTAGAAAACAATAAAATTTCTAACCTGCAAGTTTCTCGATGATTTGGTCAATGAACGGCAAGGGAAAATGTTCCTTAGATGTTGCCGCATTCAACTTTCTGTAGTCAACACAAATCCGCCACCCAGTTACCGGTCGGGTGGCGATTTCCTCACCTTTCTCGTTACGGGTTATCTGAATACCCGCCTTCTTCGGAACTGTTTGTGTCGGACTTACCCACGTGCTATCTGAGATCGGAAAAATGATACCCGCGTCCAACCACTTCAAGACATCTTTCTTCACTACCTCCCGCATGTTTGGATTCAACCTTCTTTGTGCATCATGAGCGGGTTTTGCCTCGGGATTGGTGATGATCTTATGCATGACAATGGATGGGCTGATCCCTCTCAAATATGTTATCGTCCAACCAATCACCGCCTTATGCTCTCTCAAGACTTCCACCAACGCCGTCTCTTGTTTGTATTCTAGATTTGTGGCGATGATGGCCGGTAATGTCTCTCCCTCTCCCAAAGACACGTACTTTAGGTGTTTCAAGAACTCCTTCAATTCAACAGCCAACGGACTTTCCAATGATGGCTTCAACTTTGAATCGATCGTATCGGGTAACCGCTCCACTTGTTGAGACCATGGCCGTTTTCCAATACTTGTTGCATACAACTCCACTTCTCTCTCTTCTTCCTGTAACTGTAAGACATGCTCAACTGTTTTCCTGCAACAAATAGCACACTCCTCTGTGGCATCATCCCCACTTTCGTGAGGGTTCAACCCGTCAATGACTTCAGCCGCGAAGCATTCGTCACTCACCAGAGCGTTAGACACGTTTGAAAACACATTAAGCCGAAGATTCTTAATACCAAATGCCATGTCCACTACCCCAGTTCTGCAGTTTATCAAAGCATTTGCGGTGGCTAAAAAGGGCCGACCGAGAATCACGTTCGGTTGCCGTTTCGGGTCAACTGTCACATAGTCTAGAACCAGGAAGTCAACCGGGTAATAAAAATCTTCTATCATCACAATCACATCGGTCATGATTCCCCTAGGGAGCTTGAGTGTCAAATCAGCCAACACCACGGTGGTGTCGGCTTTTCTAAGTGGACTAAAGTCGTACTGGTCAAACAAGCTTCCCGGGAGAATACTCACCCCAGCCCCAAGATCTAACAACGCTCTAGTCATTTTAAAATCGCCCACTTGAATGGATATAATTGGTGTTCCCGGATCTTGTAGCTTGGGTGGGAGGATACCCGTCAAAACCGAACTCACATTTGCAGTTAAGTCAACTTGTTTGGGCAACTTGTGAGTTCGTTTTTGAGTACACAAGTCTTTTAAATATTTAGCATATGCAGGGACTTGTTTAATTGCATCTATGAGGGGTAAATTAATTTTTACTTGTTTAAATATCTCCCACATTTCCTCCTGCTGTGGGCCCCTCTTTTTGAGTGTCGATGAGGTCTCGGGGTTCACCAATGCCCGAGGGAAAGGAACGGTTTTACTTGTTGAACCCGTCTCTTTGGCGGTTGGTGTTCCTATTTTAGTTATTGGTTCAATTTTATTTTTATTTGTTTGTTTCGGGTTACTTTTCGGTTCAATTTAAACCTCATCGTCACTCTTCCCATCTTCCCCCAAGTCCTCCACCATGCCTTCAGTGAAAGGTGGTGGGGCTACCCCGTTATTGTATACCTTTCCGTTCCTGAGGGTACTTAGCTGGTTGACTTGGGCATTCTTACCATTTGACGAGCTGCTACTCTGATGGTTTGGATTTTTCAATGTGTCACTCGGTAGCTTTTTCGGGTCTTTCTTCAAGGTGGCCATTTCTTCCGCCAAATGACTCATTTGCGTATCTCTTGCGGCATTCGCTTTTTCTTGAATCTCCATTCTTTGGCTCAAATCTTTCAAAAGTGTCAGAATTTCCGAATCTTGCGAAAAACTTTGACCTTGAGTCGCCCCTTGACTTTGCTAAGCCTGCTGATAACTCTTCTGATAATTCTTGTTATAACCCCCCGACTCCTTTTGATTATACCCACCTTGACCGCTACCCCTCTCGTTCCCATATTGCCGCTGATTTGACTGATAATTTGCTTTTTGGGAATTACCTTGAAAGTTCGGGTTTTGTTGCGTGTTCGGGTTTCCATAACTGAAGTTGGGGTGGTTTCGGAGGCCCGGGTGATAGGTGTTTGAATTCATGTTATTATTATATCTCTTCTCACCCTACACGTAATTCACCACCTCTTCTTCCGCTTCTTCTTCATCTTCCAATACGACCCCACAAGTAGCCACTACATGGCCTATTCCACCACAACCTTCACAAACCGAATACGTCTTTCCTGACTTACCTTTTTCCTTTACTCCCACACCCATCAACTGATCTAACTTTCTCTCTAACCTAGCCATCCGATCATCTGACTCACCACTATCCACGGACTTCACAACCGCCCTTTTTACCATGTGATTCGACTGAGCTTGCCTCTTTGAGTTCATGGCATGTCTTTCCAAATGTCTCCAATCTTCATTCTCGTCATTTGTCAAAAACGACCCATTTGTGGTTGACTGAAGATCACGCACATCGTCACTCGACAACCCATCATGAAACGCCTTAATCAACTCCCAAAGTGCAATCCCGTGGTGCGGACAAGTTCTCAACAACCTCTTGAATCTAGTAAATGCCTCATGAAAAGTCTCACCCGAATTTTGCTAAAAATTTCTGATGGACGTTTGGGCCTCGGATGTTCTCTACGGTGTGTAATACTCGTCTAAGAATTGATGAGCCAGGTCTTGCCACATATAGATACTCACTGACGGTAAAGATAAGAACCCTGCTTTGCTAGATCTTTAAGGCTAAACTGAAACACAACTAGCTTGACTTCATCAGCAGTAAACCCTTAACTTGGGATGGTGGCACAAAATCGTATTAAACTCGCTTAAATGCAAGTACGGTTCTTCTGATGCTTTCCCATGAAAAGTAGGCATCTCGGTCAGGTTACTTTGCCTCACTGAAAACGTTCTTCCTTCTCTAACCGGGATCATAATGGGAAGCGGGTTCGTAGCCACTTGTGGAATGAAGTGGCTTTGAACCCCCCGCACGGGCGGTGTAATGAAAGCCCTCGGGACTCTATCGTCAAATTCATACTCGGAAATTGCGGCTCGGGAATCTCTTGTCTTCTTTGGGCTCGACGGTTCTCGGTGGTTGTGCAGGCTCGGGTGTTTGGTTTCTGGGAGGTTGTTGTTGTTTTCTTCTGTAATACCAATCCCCTTGCGCGTCTTCCATCTCCTCTTCATCCTCGAACTCATCAAAATCATCAAATCCCCTCCACCGATCATACTCGAACTCGACTCTATTGTGCGGTGGTTCAGACCTAATGGAACGATCATCTCTCATCTGAAATCTTCTTTGAGCTCTCGGGTTTTGGTTTTGGTGAATGGGTGGGTTGAATGGTGGTAGGTCATGGATTGGTAGGTTTTATGGATGGTGTTGCGGAACATTTTGTGGAATGTTTTGTGGAATGGTTTGTTCTCGATTGTGCGGTGGATTAAGATCATCGGGTTGAAACACAGGTGGAACCGGGTAGGGGTTATCTTCATGATGATTCATGTCTTCTTCTTTCGGTCTTTAAGTTTCACCCCTTCTTTGTTTTGCTCGGTTTTTTCTAGCGGCTTTCTCAATCTCAGGATCAAACTGCAACACATCCTTGTCTCGAGCAAACCTCGTATGCATCAACCTGAAAGATTAGCTGAACACCACAAACAAGCACACCCCGCGTAAAATCAACGATGAAAAGGTAAACTAAGATTAAACTAAATTAAACTATATTATGCTAATTTAAACTAAACTAAACTAGACTAAACTAGCACTAAGAGCGTTGAGTCCTCGGCAACGGCGCCATTTTGACGTAGGCTGTCGCGGTCTACTCAAAAACAATTAATTAAGGACTTAAATACCTATAACTGGTACGGGTAAGTAAAGTCGTCTCCACAAGGACTCAAGGAAAGTGCTAATTTAATATGACTAACTTAATTAATATACTAAGGCGGACAAACGATGTCAAGCGGTTTTAGAAAAAGATTAATTAAAACTAAATAATTACTTAAAAAGATTTGTAAACAATATTAATTAAAAGTATTCATTCTAGGATCGGGTAATTTGACCTTCAACTTAATCACAGATTTACTTGTCTTGATTGCGCAGTAAGTACTAGACCTAGTAGTTTGATTGTGATGACAAACGATACCCAAACCGAATTGTTGACACAATTGAACTCGATCTACACAATTACCAATTTATGTTTTATGACAAATAATTAAGTAACATGAACCGATGATTATAAGTACAATGACACAAGAGCCTCACCCTAAGTGTTGATGAACAAAACCAAACAAGTGATGCACTAATCAATAATCGCAAATATATATTATTTAAACAACCAAGCAATCAATTTAAACAAGATAAAAACAATAACTCAAATCAAGTTCATAACTTTAAGCATAGCAAATCTGGTCTCAAGAAGAATTACACAAAACCCTAGCCTAGAATGAACAAAGGACTTAGCCGAACATATTCATAATGTCAAAACACTTATCTTTGATGAACTTGCAAACCCGAGATGAACCGGAAGCCTTGGAATGGTGAGAAGTCGTCTAACACAGCCTCTTTTGCCTCTGGAAATCGGTATTAGCCGAATGGGGAGGTTAAAGGGTTTATATAAGGCAAAACCTAGCTTGCTTCTTCGCGTATCGCGAAGGACAAAATAATCGGGTATGCGAAGTTGCCCTTCTTTGAATCTTCGCGTATCGCGAAGATGTAAAATATCAGATTTTTTCTTTTTCTTTTCTTGAATGCCTCGTGACACGTGCACGTCCAATCTTTCACTTCTCGATCTTCATTCCAAGCCCGTAAATATCCTCGTTAAGCTCAATAGCTTCCAATGTCCTGAAAACACATAACAACACTTGAAGTACCATTGTTCATTCGATTATTTAACTAAAATTAACTAATTAATATATAAAATAAACTAACTTTTACCCAACCATCACATCCCCACACTTATCCTTTTTCGTCCCGAAAAAGACTTTGCAATGGAATCAGAATCAGAAATCATTCTCAAAATACTTCATAGATTATCTTAATTAAGCATAAAGAACAAAAAAACCGCGATTGCCGATATTGTTGCCCACTTAAACCCATGCCTCACTACTTACCGGGAAAAATAAGGTGAGACAATTTTATTAGTTCATATGATTAAAATGGAACCCACACCTCAAAGCCTTGAAGCCGCCTTACCATGCTTCATTATAGTTTTACCGAACCAGACCACCCCAACTTGACTTAAACCTTAAGATTAGACGATCAAAATTTTGCACATGTGTACAACTTTTAAGCCCATATGTAATAGCTAAGACAATCTTGGATATTTTTATCGAACCAAAACCAAACTTAAGCATAAAAGTCTACCAAAATGGCCATTAGATATGATTAAGGTGCAATTAGGTAACCAACTAGTAAATAGCCCCCACTACATGACATACCCCCGTTATCAAGCAACACCTTGGAGTCCATCACCATACGTGAGTAGGCACGAATTCATCTGTAGGGCTTACATGTGACGTGTCTCGTGTGGTCCGTTTCTTAATGGTAATGAGATGCGAGAACGGGGACCCCACATGACTAACAGCGTGGATAATCAAGTCAGTAGTGAATGTGTACTTTGAAAGCATTTTTTGTGATCATGTTTATTGACTTATGAATTGGCAGATAAACTACGGGTTTTCTCTTTTTAAGCTTTTTTAATATGAATAAATCCACTTCGGATTTACGCATACCAGATGATAAACCGCATACCGACCCATGGTCTCCGTTCCCCGGGGCATCCTATCAATACAGGATTTAAGGCCATAAAACCATACGCCTGTGAAATTTTAGCCACTTAAACTAGCAGTATTTTCATTTATGTTTATATCACAAGCCATCTAGCATACTCTAACGTTAAGCCTATCCAACCATTGTGTAATAAACTATTCATATTAAAATGTCTTTTTGGTGATCAAATCTAACAGTAAGGCTTAAGTATGGCTTAATCTTTCATTTCCAGTCCTTACACAGGCTTAACTAAAGAAACAAAACCCTGAAGGCGTTTCCCACTAAAAATCAAGCATTTTAAAGTTCAATTAAGTCTACAACCAAATTATCTTTTCATTCTTAAGGCTGAGCCTACCGACACATCCCAAATTAAGTGTGTTCCCGTTTTTTATTATCTCATATATATAATAATTTTGAAAAATAATCCCCGATTTTTCTATCATCTTCCATTTATTATGCAAAAAATCTTAATTCAAAGAACATGATAACCTTTAAATTTCAATTTCTCCCCCATCCCCACACTTGAGGCAAACACTGTCCTCAATGTTTAAAATTTAAGACATAAACTAGGGACGGGGTTTAAAATGCACTTGACAATTTTCAAAACCGGGCCTAATGTGATGGCGGTTATTATTAAATATACACAAATACAATTACACTTCTAACACAAATAATAATAAAACAAATAAGCTTATGAAAACGAAATCACCTGATAGAAAAGAAAATTCTCTTGTGTAACTCTCGTGCCCTCGGTGGATATCCAACCCAGTGATGATAACCAAGTCTGACAATAGTTGGCGAATGTGTATCGACTTCAAAGATCTGAACAAGGCTTGCCTAAAGGATTCATACCCACTCCCCGAGGGGGAAAAGAAAATAGAGTCTTTGGCAGAGTATCCTTTAAGGTGCTTTTTGGACGCCTGTTAATGATACCATCAAGTACAGATGGACCCCAAAGATGAAGAGAATATAACTTTCTACACTGACGAGGGAACCTTATGTTACACCAAGATGCCATTTGGTCTGAAAAACGCAGGAGCCACGTACCAGCGTTTTATGGACCAGCTTTTTGAAGAACAGAGAGACAGAAACGTGGAGATTTATGTGGAAGATCTGGTCATAAAAGGAAAACATGAAGAGGGAATGCTGAGAGATATAAGGGAAACGTTCCAAACCCTAAGAAAGGCCAATATGAAGCTAAATCCGGGAAAATGCTCTTTCGGAGTAGAAGAAGGGAAGTTCTTAAGGGTGTTGGTAACAATGGAGGGAATTCGGGCCAATCCGGAGAAGGTGGAGGCGCTGATCCAAATGAAGTCTCCCAAGAGTCTCAAAGAACTACAGAGGCTCAATGGAAGACTTGTGGCTCTAAATAGGTTTCTTTCCAAAATAGCAGAAAGAACCCTGCCCTTTATGGCTGTCTTGAGGAGAAGTACAAAGAAGAACAAGTTCCGTTGGGATCGGGAAGCAGAGGATGCCTTCCAAGGCCTGAAGAAACACCTATGTAACCTCCCTATGATTGCAACCCCTCAACCGGGAGAGACATTGATACAATACCTCTCCCAAACGTCAAAAACGATAAGCTCTGTGCTGATGGTTGAAAGGGGAGAGACACAGGTACCCATTTATTTCATTAGTCGTACATTGAAGGGACCGGAAGAAAGATATTTGCCGATAGAAAAACTGGTATTGGCTTTGATTTACACAGCAAGGAAGCTCCAGAGGTATTTCAAGGCACACATTGTGCGAATACTCACCGACCAACCTCTACAACAAGTATTGTCGAAGCCTGAAGTCTCGGGACGATTAACGAAGTGGGCAGTACAAGTGGGGGATCATACACTCGAGTATCGATCAAGGACGACCATTAAGGGACAGGTCCTGACCGACTTCTTGGCTGAAACAGAAGAGGGAGAGGATAATGAAAAGAGGGAAGAACATGAGGCAGGGGTTAAGGAGAAGACAAAGGAAGGGGACGAGGAACCTTGGTGGAAACTATACACCGACGGGGATGAAGAGGGAAGTGGGGTAGGGCTAATTTTAGTAAGCCCCGAAGGGATAGAGCTGACTTAAGCAATACGGTTGAATTTCCCAAGCACAAACAACGAAGCAGAGTATGAGGCACTTTTGGCTGGCCTCAGAATCGCCAAAGGAATTAGGGTAAGGAAAGTGCAAGCTCATGTCGATTCCCTTCTGCTAGCCAACTAGGTAGGAGGAACCTACGACGCTAGGGAGCCAAAAATGAAGGAATACTTGAAAGTGACTCAAGGGCTGATGAAGGAATTCGAAGAAGCAGAAGTGATACACATTCCCAGGGGTTCGAATAAAAAAGCAGATGCTTTGAGCAAGCTGGCTGCGGTAGCCTTTGATCATTTGGCAAAAGAGGTGAAAGTGGAAACCCTCCAACAACCGTCAGTAACAGAAACTATAGTAACCTATGTGGGAACCCAAGGGGGCAGTTGGACGACTCCCCTCATCGAATACCTTTAGGAGGGGAAGGTGCCAGGAATAAAGAAGAAGAAAGAAAGCTGAGGGTCAAAGCATTACAGTATGAAATGATTGAAGTGGGTTTATACAGGAAGTCCTATTTGGGGCCCTCCCTAAAGTGCATTGACGAGGGAGAGGCAGAATACGTGGTGAGGTAAATACATGAAAGGATTTGTGGGATGCATATGGGAGCTAAAATGGTTGTGGCACGAGCAATGAGGGCTGGGTACTACTGGCCAGCGATGTTTCTCAGCGCTGTCAAAGAGATATAAAAGTGCGACAACTGCCAAATACACGCCCCGGTGGGAAGGAAACCAAAGTCAAGACTGATACCGGTAAGCTACTCATGGCCTTTCCAAAATTGGGGGATAGATATAGTGGGACCTTTCCAAGAGGGAACAGGGAAGGTAAAATTTTGTAGTGGCAATTGATTACTTCACAAAATGGGTGGAGGCCAAGCCGCTTCGAACTATTACGGGGGGAGCAAGTTAAGAGGTTCATATGGGAAAACATCGTTTGCAGATTTGGATTACCATACGCCATAGTCAGCGATAACGGGAAGCAATTTGCAAACAACCCATTCCGAGAATGGTGCCTCCAATTGAAAATCAAGCAAACGTTTACATCAGTGGCCCATCCCCAAGCCAACGGCCAAGTAGAAAGGGCAAATCGAAGTGTGGTAGAGGGAATCAAAGCAAGACTGGGAAAAGAAAAGGGTTTGTGGGTAGAAGAGTTGCCTCACGTCTTATGGGCACACAGAACAACGCCCAAGACAAGCAATGGGAAAACACCTTTTAGCCTAACGTACGGGACAGAGGCTATGATACCTGCAGAGATTTAGGCACCAACCCGACGAACCTTACAAGGGGAAAGGGGAGACGAGGAAGATTTGCAGTTGAATCCGAATCTAGCAGAAGAAAGAAGGGAGGAAGCAGCAAGAAGGGAGGTGGTGTACAAAAAAAACATCGAAAAGTACTACAATGCAAGAGTCAGGGAAGTCAAATTTAGGAAGGGGGATTTGGTGTTAAGTGAAAACGAGGCAAGTAGGAAGGAATATTAAGGGAAATTGGGGCCTAAATGGGAAGAGCCCTAATCATGTCATGTGGGTAGGAGACAAAGGGGTCTACCGATTAGCAGATCTGACAGGGAAGGAGATTCCCAGGACTTGGAACTCCATGCAACTCCGAAAGTACTATGCCTAAAGGCACTAGCAGAGGGACTAGGGATCAAACAAAATAAGGAACCTCTCCGTGAGGAAAGACAAGAAAGTCTAAACAGTATTTTAGTAACCATGATGTAAACATGATCCTAATGCAAGAAAGTATTTTGTAAAACTGTATGTATAAGGAAATGAGTCCGTCTCAATGAGTATAACACACAAGTCCGTCTCGTAAATACTAATGCAATACTCCCCAAAAGGGGAAGGCCTCGCCGGTAGGCTACGTTGTTAACCAACAATCAAACATAAACATTAAAGCGCTAAGGCAAGCAACAAGCATTATCATCCATATCAAAGCATAAACACAAACAAAGTTCAAATTTGCCCACACAAAGGCAAATAATAACACCATTGTCTGAAAAACACCCAACAAAACAACACAAAGGTTTAATTGTCCAAAATAAACCACAAAGCAAACACTATGGCAAAGGAGAAGGAGGATCAACAACTGACGCAAGGGCTTGGATATCTGCAATAGAGATCTCAGGGTCCGTCGAAACTTGTGCAATAATGGGTGGGACATCAGAGGTGAGGGCCACAAAAGCCTCCTGAGCCTCCGCCTCCGCAGTAGGGGAGAACGGAGGAGCCTCCTGCAGAGAAATCCCATGAAAAGAATGTTCATAACCCGCCCGAAGCCCATGTTGAAAATCGGAAGCAAATACCGCCCGGTTCAGATTATCTCGGATCTCCAAAGTCTCCCTACAACCCGAAGCCCGGTCATATACCTGCTGAAACCTTTAGAAACAATCCACTTCCGATCATCCTCATGTTTCTAAATGACCCCCCTGCAAGCGGGAACACTCTCCCCTCAGCCACTCAACCTCTTTAGACAAGCCAATAACCTTTTGCTCCTCTTGACTCTTGGCAGCTTCTAGCTGCTCCATAGCGGATTTATACTCGGAACGTTCACGATCGAGCAAGTTTTCTAACTCATGAATCCTCACAAGAGGGGGACTCTCTTCAAACTGCATTAAGCACACAAGGCAGAGTTAAAAAAATGGGGGGGGGGGGGTGGAAAGGGAAGAAGGAGAAACAAACCAGCAACTTTTTCCTGGGTAAGCTGAAGGTTAGCAGTCAAGTCAGAGACCTGCTTCTTTGAGGACTACAGAGCAGCTTTCAACCCAGGAACCTCCAAAATTAGCTCCTCAGCCAAGGTAATTCTCTTTCGCATCTCCCTGACCTGTCGAATGTAACCCTCAACGGACTTCTTCAAGCTCGCAACCTCCTCCTGACTATTATGATATGCAACATTGATATCCACAAACCCTTAACGAAGGGAGGAGCCCAACACTAAGGTACGGTACAAGTAAGTACCAAACTCACCAACTAAGACATTTGGTAGCATGGTCTGTACGTGAGCATAATCAACAGGGGAATGATACACGTCAAGAACTCATGAGCAAGATGGGGTGTATTAACAGAGGAATTCACAGTAAGGGACCATTTTGGGATGAAAGGGTCAGCGGGAGGAGGATCACCTAATGAGGAATTCGAAGAAACTTCAGGAACAATGGGGGTTTTACCTTTGGGGTCAGCCTCAGTAACAATAGGATCCTTACTTGTCACACCCCAACTTAGGGCATAGGTGTGACGCCCGTTAGTTGGTATCTGTTTTGAAAATATATCAGAGTTGCGGGTTTATTTTAGCGGAAGTCTTTAAAATATAATATTCATTTATAAAATGTCGGGTTAGAATACCCGTTGGATATTGTTTGATAAAATGTGAGCGGAAGTCTTTTCAAATATAATATAATATTATTATATTAAAAAGTCGGGAGTTGAATACCCGTTTTGATATTTCAAATACCTGTCATTTAAAAATATAATTTTTTAAAATATTTTGAATAAAATATCTGAGCCATAAGATCACCTCTAATGACTATGTCTCCAATCTTCTATCAGTCTTGTCTGTCAGTTCTATTCTTTACAGTTTCCATTAAATGTGTGGGGGGGGGAGGAATACGTCAGCACACAGCCGGTGAATGACGCTGACTCAATAATACCATTGCATAAACAACAATAATACCTTTGTGACAATACTCATTAGACACCCAACTCAATTGGGTTACACTTACCCTAAGTACATGTACAATTAATCATATACACAATATCATTTCTCTGATCAGTCCCGTAGACTACCAGAGGAATGTTTGATGATTTGCATGGCCTCGGGGAACTCCGAGTCACCATGTATATATGGATCCAGACACATGCATACTCTTAATTTGAGTATGCCCATTTCTTATTATTGCAACACAAAGTTTTAAGGATTCGTAAATCCTATGTAAACAGTTCAGACTCTAAAAGAGTTGTAAAAGTTTGGGGCGTATTCACCTTTTGTGATTGTAATCAGTTTCTAACACTGATTCCTGTATATTGATCATTTTCGGTTACTGACCCCTGTCTGTAAATTTGTTTCTATTACTGATTCCTGTTTCAATTTTCAGCCTTCAGATTGATTGATTGATTGTTATCTCGGACCTATAGTACGAGAATAACATTTGTATAAATATCTAGATCAAAGATCTAGCTTCAGATCTCGTAGTCTGTTTTGTATAGCTGTAACCTTGACAATTTATTTGTTTGTATAAAACATGTGGACCTTTAGTCCTTTTGTTTATTATCAGGTTTCTTCTTCAGGAAGAAACATTTATACCATGTTTCTTCTTCAAGAAGAAACATTAATTTAATTATAACTTGTATGAATGAATAGTATGTTTCTTAATCATTAAGAAATACTATTTTAACTATACCCTTTGCCTGTAAATGATTACGTGAAGAAACAATAATTAACTACAACCTTTGCTTATGAAAAACTATATTATATTTAACAGTGATCAAGGTTCGGGCTATACCCCCGACTATGGTCTAAGTCATTATAATAATAAAATAACATCTTAATCAGAACCCCTACCTCATACGGGTATTTGGAGTTGGTTATCTAAGGCTGATCGAGCGGCACTTCTACTCTATATCACGTACTACTGATTAAACCGTCAGAGCTTCGGAGCTTGGCACGTTCCACAAGATCGACACCACTCCCGAGTCTAAGTGTGTGAAAAATATGTTTGTTTGAGGTGTGAGTTGTGAATGCCATGACCCCTCCCTTTTATAGCCGAAATTGGGGTACCATCGCATAGCGCGATGGCCCCTTAGCATAGGGCATCGCGTAGCGCGATGTCAGCCTGATTGACGCGTGGTTGCTGACTCAGCCCTAGCGTCTGCCACGTGTCCCTTGGTTGTGACACGTGTTTGCTGCGTCATCATAGGCTGTTGCGTAGCGTGATGGCCTTGAGTTTGGGCTCATCGCGTAGCGCGATGGGTTCCAAAACTCAGATTTCCATTTTTAGTCCCTCGTCTTTGATAACTTGCCACTTCTTGATCGTACTTCCATTTTCCAAAAATATTACAGAGGCCTTTATGCGGCTCGCGGCGATGCGAGCGTGCGAAGTGAAAAGTGCGCCATCAAAATGCCACATTACGCCCATCGCCCGAGCCTGTGCGCGTCGGGTGCTTCGCACCCTCTGCTAGGACTATGGAGAGTGGTTAGCCAAATTAAAACATTTCTATGGAAGCTTTCTTCCTTATAAAGAGCTTCCATTTCTTTTCTTGTTTCCATGTGGGATGAAAGTATCTTTTCCTTATTTATACTCATGTGGAATGCTTCCAATTTCTTCCATTTTCCATGTAGGATGGAATTTTCTCACTTTCTTAACATGAGATGTTTTCTTTTTCTTATTTTATTTTTCCCATGACTTATCTTGAGAATATTTTAATCCTTCAACTTTCAAAGTTGACAACTTTAACCCAAAATAAATATGGGTTTTTCCTAGATGTTACAACATCAACAACCTCATGAGCAAAAGAGGAGCCTTGACCAGCAGAACCAAGGTAAGTACGCTTGGAGTTACGAAGACGACTCTTTAAGGAAGAGTCAAAAAGGTTTGACGCAACATTCTTGCGTTTTAGGGAATCTTGGGCAGCCACAGATGAAAAGCCAGGGGCATCATAGTCAAAAGAAGCATCAACAACGCAAGCAGTCGGGGTAGAAGCATCAACAGGTACCGGGAGAGTAACAAATTCGGCACCCTTCACAGGACGTTTCTGAAGAATCTCCATCAAATCCATTTCTGCAAAAAAAAAAAACAAAACAAAACAATAACATATGAGGGTCAAAAACAAGAAACAAGAGAAAACATAGGCCAAATAGAAGGAGGCAAGGAGTCACCAACCTCGGTCCCCGTCAAACATAGTTAGACGTGTCAACGGATCCGGCCAGATTTGACTGAGTCCCGCCATGTACAACAGAGGTTCGGGGTAAGTAGCGGCCTCAGTTGGATTTTTAACCAATAACTTATAAAGCGAATCATGAGTGGTAGGGAAGCCGGGGGCAGGATCATCGATATTCGAGCCAATGTGACGGTGGCGAGTGAGACTGGGGGCAAAAGAGGAAGAAACAAAGAAAAAATTATTTTTCCACTCTCGAGGGTAGAACCCAGAAGGGATATAAGATGTACAAGGAGGATGTTTACCACTCGCCCACCGTTCAAAAGTATATTAATCGCCGTCAGCCTTCAAACGATAAAACCGACGGAACAAGGTAACAGAGGCATCTCCACCAAAAGCACGACAAGCAACCTCAAAATGAGTCACTCGAAGAAACCCTAAGGGGTGAACTTGAGAGAAGCATAATCGATGGTGTTTCAACAAGGGCCAATTGAAATTCAGTTAACGGGTAATGAATGTTTGCAAACTCAAGATTTTTCGCATACAAAGCAATAAACCCAGGACGACTACAGGTCGTCTCGCCTGGCCCAGGAAGAGTAGGAGACAACGACAAAGGAATATGGTAAGTTGAACACAGGGAAGCCATTCTGACGGAGGACATGGTCGAGGTTATGGTAGAGCGACCGTCGTGACTCATAAAGAAGTAAAGGAAGAGGATAACGAACCTGAGTAGAGAGGGAGAAATCACCGGAGGACTATCGGTAGGAGAGAAGATCAATAATGGTGAAAGGACAAGGGGGTGTTTAATAATAAGCATGGGGAATGTAAAACCATCAAATTCAAATCAATAAGAGAGGAAGTTGGGCCGGACCCTTCAAGTGGGCCAAAAAAGAAAAAACAAAGTGGGAAGGCAGCCAACAAGAAAAAGAAGCTCAATAATGGAACAACAAAGAAAGGATCGGGAAACACAAGACGAGTCTATTGTCCTCGTCATAAATAACGAGAACAATAGACTAGGGGGACTTGAAGAGCCTACCCATAAGATGGTGTTATGGGCAGGCCCTAGCCTAATAATCCGAACAAGGCCCAATAAAGGCAAGCCCAATAGCACAAGAGATTCTAGAAGACGGTTTGAGAGGGAAAACCATTTGCGAGGGAAACCCCATGTAGCACGTCCGATCTGGTGGGTGGCCCGAGGCACGCATGAACCGGGATAGGAGGCAGTAACCAGGAGATAAAGATCTCCGGATTAGCAAGGCCCAAAAGAAAGAAGATCGGACCAAGGGACTCAACCGGAAGAGATAAACCATTGGATTATATGTATAAACACTCTCTTCTATAAATAGAGAGGGAATAAACATTTGTAATCATACACACTCAATACAATACACTTTCACTTTTACTTTGCATTGATCCCATTCTGGTGATCGTTAGGAACCTTCCCCGGTCATCCGGAATAGGTTCCAACATGAAACAAACACTTTCATAATGTGAGTTTTATTTTATATGTCAAATATAATTAAGAGTTAAATAGCTTATTGGATTACATCGAAACAGAAGGCAAGCGGGCAACAAGCTGCGCCGCTAAACTTCCTTATAATCGAAACTGTGCTCAGGAACTTATTTCGCTTTTAACTTTCTATAGTGTTTTATCAGTTGGAGGCAAAACTAGGAACCTGTTGACCTTTCTATACAAAGGCATTGTTCCAAGAAGACGTCACACCAAAATTTCAGTAACAAATTCTTCACAAAAACATGCACCTGTTTTGAATATTATAGTTTTTTTTTGTTGATTACTTAATTAAAGTTGAAGTACCTTTGTATCTTTAATGTGGTTTCTGTAATTTATTTAACTACATTAACATTTTATTTCTTTTTTTAAAAAATGTTTTTATAAACGCAAAACATTTTTAGCATATACGTATGTATTTTTCAAAATTTATCTCATAAACATATGCTTTATCATTCAATTGGGGATTATGCTTTATAACATACTAAAGCTTTGAGCATAACAGATATCGCCTCAACGCCCCAATCAGTGATGGCATAACCACAACTAACGTGGTTTTCTTCAATGAAACAATGGCCAAAATGCTAAAGGTTAGATGTCATAAGGTTGAAGATACATCGATCAAAGGATAATACCACCAGAATCTCTGTAATGGTTGGAGTTGCATAGATATTCAACCTCCTTGTCAAAGGAAACCAGCAACAAGGTTCATAAAACTTAAAACTGAATTCAAACTCATGCTACATGATATTATAGCAGAGGTATAACACATACGGGCTATAAATCACAACCAAATGATATTGGCATATCTAACATAAGACGCCGAAGACAACTATGTCATTTTGTAATTAACTCTGCACATAATTTCTTTAACTAGAAAGATCCTGCCATGTAGTTTAAAACAGGGTTGTATGGATGTTTTGCATAAGCTAACTTAAGCCACAAGTAACTATTTCATAATTAGTTTCCTCCATCGCAACTTCGCCCCCCCCCCCCCCGGCGCACACTGCTGGGGCTCAATCCTAGTTTAAAATAAATAAAAACTATTATTATGAAGTAAATACTTCTAACAAATACTTCAAATAAATAATATGGTTAACATATCTTATTTAAAAACTATCTAACGACTGTTAAATTAAATAAAGATACGGCGATACATGGTTCAAATTTGATAAGGCCGACTGCTCATTATGATCTGCAAACCCTGGCTCCTCGTTCAAATAAAAAATATTCGACTCCTCGTTCGACTCTTGAAATAGAGAGCCGCACCATGACATTTTTGTTCCTTTTACCGTGAAGTGGTACGTGAAAATGAGGGTTTTTTTTCCTAGTCGGGCCGTGTGTGTGTGAAAAGTGTGTGTGTGCATCGAGATTATATAAGGAGGGGGAGGGGAATGAGAGGGAGCCTTCCGGCTCAATAATTCAACTTTGGCTCAATATGCCACGGATAGCCCTATCCGTGGCGTATCGGGTACAACTTGACAATTGACTTGATACATGAAGGTTGTCGTATACTCTATCGGCCACAGATAGGGCTATACGTGACCTATGCGTGGCCTATAGGGTCAACGACAACCTGCGGGGGTCAAATCATTTGTCAACTCGTATCTTATACGCCACGGATAGGACTATCCATGACGTATTGAGTGGTGCCGGCTAATTTCAAGCCGGTGTCCCTAGAATGACCCATAAAAACATGCTCTTTAGTAAAAAATGACCTGTTTTTTAATAGTTTTAAATATAAGGTGCAGGCTATTTAAGTTTAATGACACATTGACACATGTGGACATCAGGACACCAGTATTACCATAAATCAAAGCAACACATGAGCACCTACTATTATAAATTAATTTGAACATAAGATGTTCCATTATTTATCTTTTCAACCACACAGCAACCCCTGTTACTCTTCTTTCATACCTATATTGTAGCTTGTTTGAACTACAAATTACAACAAATCAAAAGTTTTTCATATAAAACTGCAATCATCCTTATATGTATGCACTTAATCAAAGACCATGATGGTGAATTATAATGATTTCAACAAAACGAGATGGCCTTTTCTTCACATGGCTGCAACCCAAGAATTTCATAAAGAACCGAGCATTGAAGATGGAGGATCTAGAGTCATCAACAAAGTTTATACTTTTTTAAACCGGGCACTGACAATTATAGATAGTCATGTGTTTCATTTGGACTATATACTACTTTCATAATCGTATTTGTGTTTTGATAGACACAGATTGCTTTCTTACTCGCGTCTTGTGGCGGAGACATGGCACGAACTCAATTGGTATCGGTTCAATTCGTTAAGATATATACCATCGTTTAATATTTTGTGAACATAGATTAACCGAATTGTTAAATCAAAACTCAACCCAATCATAGATAGAAGTTACAAAAACAATCACATACAAACCCTACACATGAAGTGGTCACATGTGGTTTAGCCTTGCCTCTGCATCTCGGTTCTCTTGATTCTTGGTTGGGAGGATGAACTGATGGATGATTTAGTGATTCATGGGTTCTGATTTCTGTCCAAAGATAGCAGAGTCTAGCAAAGCTTATGGGTAGGGACTTCAGTAAGGTTTTGACAACTATGAGAGGGATGAGAGGGTATTTAGCTCTGGAATGGTTATCGGGTTGACCGTGACTACCAAAGCAGATTTTTTTAGTTACGGCATGATGCCGTTTGAGTTAGTTAATGGCAAGAGAAATTCCCAGGAATGTAAAGGTCGGACTTATGCATTCTTCTCATGTTTAGCTGCAAACGACACATACATTTGGGTTGGTCGGGCACATTTCAAAGACTTTGTTACATGTAAACCTTGTCGACCCAACGAGGTTATCGAACAGGGGTTTGAACATCTTCGTTTGCCTTATTATTTCATGTAGTGGATCTACAAAACTACTAAAACACTAAACCATTATCAACATAAACGCACAACTTACCTAGTAAACAGAAACCAAACTTACCATATGCACCTGAAAAAAACACTAAATTACCAAGAATAGCAATTGTACCTACCATCAATTAAAAAGCTTTTCTAATTGGAATTTCAAACACCCAACTTGAAGCATTGTTTCATCATTGGAGCATTCTTTCGTAGCTAAGTTTTACATCAATTGACTTTTATCATCCTTTCGATCAAAAGAACTAAAACATAGGTTTGAATTCGGAAATACTTAACGTCGTTAAGTTTTCTTTAACAAATGTCCAATAAGAGTTGATTTTTTAGATTTGATTCTCAATAGAGATTATTATCGGCAAATAACATTAAGTTGAGATTATTAAAATCCAATTTTCCGTTATTTAATCTTTTGTATTTATTAACAAATATTAAATTTTGAAATGTAAACTATCTCTAAAATTATTTTTAGAAAACAATATCCAAATAAGTTAAAACATTTATAAAAAATAGAAAAAAAAAACATTATTTTAAATAAGAAAAAGAAACGTTCTTTAATAACAAAAAATGTTTTTTAATCGAAAAAAACATTTTTAATAACTAAAAAAACGTGTTTGTTTATTTAAAAAAAGATAAAAATATTTTATAATAAGTTTAAAAGAAAAATAGTAAAAATTCTTTAACAAAATAGGCAATAAAAACTTTTTTGAAAAATAATAACGATAATAAAATATAGTATAATAAAGTAGGAAAAAAAATAAAAATGTCCTAATCCTTTTAATGAAAAAGTTGAGAGAAGGGGTACGTTTAATAAAAATGAAGGGGGATGGGGTACATTTAGCGACACCCATAAGCTAATAACCATCATATATTACTCATTAATGCAAACGACAAGTTTATTCCATTAACTATGTAAAATATGTTATGATGAGATTTTATTCAATTTTTCTGTCGACGAAAAGCTAAACAAATATCAAGTTATCATTCGCTTTTGACTAAATCTTTAAAATTAATTACCACAATGCAAGATCATTAAAAAAATATTCCATATTAATGAACTTTTTTCTTATAAGAACCGGTATCAAAATCATATTGGAATTCACACACAAACTTTCACAATTGTATTGCTTCTTTGGCATAACTCTTATCATGCCAAGAACCAAAGTAAAGCTTGCTTTCATAGAGAACATCAAGGCAAGAAAAAATTCCTTCATGAAAAGAAAGGAATCTTTGAAGAAGAAGTTGCGTGAACTATGTATATTATGCGACGTCGAGGCATGTATGATCTTGTATAGCTCGTATGAACCCGAACTCGAGTTATGGCCTGAGGATAAAACTATTATCCAATAGGTGTTGAATCAGTTCCTGAGCAAGAAACCTATGGAAAGGAGCAAGAATATGTTGAATCAGGTTAGCTACCTCAAGGGAAGGATCGAAAAGGCCAAGGAGCAGCTCAAGAAGCAGAAGATGGCGAACGAGGAGATTATGAAGGCCAATATGATGTCAGACTGCTTGAGTGGTAAAGTCTTAGTATCTGACTTGAATCAAACAGATTTAATTGAACTTGTGTCTTTCGTTGGTCTTAAGATCTCAGAAATTGATGAAAGGATTGAGCTTCTCAAAGGTGATGCCCTTGCCACAGCACGTGCACCAGAGTCACAGCAGCCACAACCGCAGGAAGTTGTGGGTGGTAGCAACACTGCTAACAATATAGCGGTTAAAGGAATGGATGTAGATCCTTATGTACCGGTGATGGAGAATCCTGGAACTTTAGATGATGCTGAAAATGCTGAATGGTACCTGCCTGACTGGCTTAGTGATCAACATGATGATAACTTAGATGACATGATGAAGTCATTTCTTAAAGATCCTAATTCTTCATGGTCTGACGCATTTTTCCCGAAAAAAGGTTGACATCTCTCCTTGTCTGAGGATCTTCATGATAGAAACTGGTTTCTTGGTCATGAAAGATTCGAATTGCTTGCTATCGTTTTTCGTTTCATTTTTCTTTTTCTTATTCATGTTGGTTATATTGGCCTTTTAATCTTTGTTTGTCATTTTGTTTACTAGATTATGTTATGGAAAATCTATTGTTGTTAACAATTTGATCCATCAGTTAATGGCTTTATGCTATGTTTTGTAACCATGAAATTCAATTTAAGTATTGTTCACTTTTTATGCATTGATGAATACTTATCATTCTAGAACTTTTACTTTAAGATACCAAACACTATTTAATGAATCTGAATGTAGATATAAATGTTTTTTATTTCTAATAAAAAATTGTACTTATAACTTGTAAAAATCAAGGTTATGGACTTAGTTCTATTATAAAATAATAATCATATCTTAGAATTCCAGCCATAGCCAAATAAGTGTTAACTATATATGTAGCATAATTAAATTTAAAAGCATAGAGGAAAAAATATATCAAGTATCAATATGGACTTCAAATTTCAAGATGTTCTGTATTGAATATGTCATAACCAAAAGAGATATTAATAATCCGAGGAAGCAAATGTCAAATACATAGTTCCTAGAATGAACCTTGAGGTTAATTATAACTGTAAACACTCGAATTGAACCACCGTTTGTCGTTTGGGGTACCATTTCAAGGTACTTTCGTATCATCATTCTGATTAAAATAACTAAAACATCGGTCTGAAACTTTGAAAATACATAATGGAGTTAAGTTTTTTTAACGGAGGTTCAATCATAACAATCAGTGTGAAAGGTAGGACTAGTGGCAGTTATTTTCAAATATGAGATTATTATCAGTCAATTGTAAAAAGATAAGTTTATTAAATTCCAATTTGCCTAAGAATATATATATATATATACAGGGGAAGTATAGAATGAAAACTCATTTTAGTTATGAAAACCCTATGTAACATCGTTTTTTTTTTGCACATGTAATATATGTTGTTACATTTAATACAAAACATCAAAAAATAAAAAATAAAAAATTTTGTTTTGCTATTTTTTAATATTTTTTTACTAATTTTTATGAATGTTTTCAGAAGAGAGAAAAATTATATTTATGTTTACATTTTTTATTAACTTTAATTGTGGATCACAAGATTCAAAAGTTAATTAAAAACGTGTGGTTGAGAATGAATTTCTAGAGTTTTCACAACTCAAGTGAGTTTTTATTTTAACCTAACCCTGTAATATATATATATATATATATATATATATATATATATATATATATATATATAGGGAAAGTATAGAATGAAAACTCATTTGAGTTGTGAAAACCCTATGTAACATTGGGTTTTTTTTTTGCAAATATAATATATGTTGTTACATTTAATACAAAACATCAAAAAATAAAAAAAATATTTTTTTTTTTACATTTTTTAACTAATTTTTATATATATTTTCAGGTAGGAGTGTTCATGGTTTGGTTCGAAACCGTGAAACCGTCCAAACCGGTCATCGGTTTGGTTTCAAGGTTGGTTTTTTTCATTAATTATCGATCGGTCGATTTCAAAAAATTCAACCGTAGCGAACGGTTTGGTTTACGGTTTACAACGAAAACCAACCGTATAAACCCGAACCGAACCGTGGGGATTAACTATTTTAAATTTATAAATATTTATATTTTATATGTATATATATGTTTAAATTTATTACTATACATAATTAATTTAAAGTATATAAGATATGTGTTGCTAAATTGAACAATAATGGTTAAGAAAAAGATGGGCTGAGCCCAAATCCATAGGTTTTCTAATTGACAGTTTATGGCTTCAACTCATGTTTTGCTTATTTCTTAATGACTTGTTTATGTTTGTTAAATTATACAAACATATGACAACATTACTGAACATATATTAAGCATTAATTTGGACATCTTGTATAAAAATCCAACAAGCCTAAACCGTGAAACCAAACCGGAACCAAACCGTTACTAGCGGTTTGGTTCAATTTGGTTTAGAAGTTCTACGGTTCGGTTTTGGTTTATAAAAATTATAAAAATCAAAAATCGTTACCAGCGGTTTGGTTCACGGTTTGACCCAAAAACCGCGAAAACCGGACAGTGAACACCCATATTTTCAGGAGAGAGAAAATGTAAATTTACTTTTACATTTTTTATTAACTTTAATTGTGGACTACAAGATTTAATCTTTAATTAAATACATGTGCTTGAGAATGAGTTTCTAGAGTTTTCACAACTCAAGTGGGTTTTTATTCTAACCTAACCCTATCATCTATTATCTATATATAAGTAAAGTTGATGGTTGGTGCCGCAAGTGTCACACCCCGACTTAGGGCATGGGTGCGATGCCCGTTAGTTGGTATCTGTTTTGAAAATATATATCAGAGTAGCGAGTTATTAGCGGAAGTCTTTAAAATATATTATTCATATAAAATAATGAGTTCAATTACCCATTTCAATATTTGACAAAATATGAGCGGAAGCCTTTTAATAAAATATTCATTTATAAAATGTCAGGTCAGAATACCCGTTTTGTTATTTCAACACCAGTTATTTCAAAATACGATTCTTTACAATATTTAAATAAATATCTGACCCATCAGATCACCTCTAAAGACTATGTCTCCAATCTTCTATCAGTTCCTGTCTTTCAGTTTTAATCTTTACAGTTTCCCTGAAATGTAGGGAAAAATACGTCAGCACACAGCCGGTGAATGACGCTGACTCAATAATACCAGTGTGTAAACAATAACAATACCTTTGTGACAATACTCATTAGGCACCCAACTCAATTGGGTTACAACTACCCTAAGTACATGTACAATTAATCATATACACAATATCATTTCTCTGATCAGTCCCGTAGACTACCAGAGGCGTGTTTGATGATATGCATGGCCTCGGGGAAATCCGAGTCACCATGTATGTATGGATCCAGACACATGTATACTCTTAATTTGAGTATGCTCGTTTCTTATTATTGCAACATAAAGTTTTAAGGATTCGTAAATCCTATGTAAACAGTTCAGACTCTAACAGAGTTGTAAAAGTTTATGGCGTATTCACCTTATATGATTGTAAATCAGTTTCTGACACTAATTCCTGTTTCTGTTTTCAGCTTTCAGATTGATTGATTGGCTGTTATCTCGGACCTATAGTACGAGTATAACATTTGTATAAATATCTAGATCTACGATCTAGCTTCAGACCCTGTAGTCTGTTTTGTATAGCTGTAACCTTGATAATTTATTTGTTTGTATAAAACGTGTGGACATTTAGTTCTTTTGTTTGTTTATCAGGTTTCTTCTTCAGGAAGAAACATTTATACCAGGTTTCTTCTTCAAGAAGAAACATTACTTTAACTATAACCTGTGTGAATGAATAGTATCTTTCTTAATCATTAAGAAATACTATTTAACTATAACTTTTGCATGAAAATGATTACGTTTCTTAATCGTGAAGAAACAATAATTTAACTATAACCCTTGCTTATGAAAAGTTATATTATGCTTATCAGTAATCAAGGTTTGGGCTATACCCCCGACTATGGTCTAAGCTATTATAATAATATAATAATATTAAATAGAACCCCTACCTCACACGGGTATTTGGAGTTATATGCCTATGACTGATCGAGCGGCACTTCTACTCTATATCACGTAACAGAGCTTACACAGTCAGAGCTTCGGAGTTTGGCACGCTTTTCGAGGTCGGCACGCCTTTTGAGGTTGGCAAGCTTTTCGAGGTCGGCACGCAAAACGATGCAAAAAATGAAGTGGTTGGTGTGAGTTCGAATGTGCCGAACATCCTTCTATTTATAGCTAAAATCGTGCATCTTCGCGTATCGTGAAAGTGCACTAGCTTCGCTGAGTCATTAGTAGGGTTGCCACGTGTCACCAGGTGCTGCCACGTGTCACGCATGCAGAAATGCCACTTCGCGTATCGCGAAGATGCCTTGATCCGCAACTTCGCATATCGCGAAGATGCCTTGATCCGCAACTTCGCGTATCGCGAAGATGCCTTGATCCGCAACTTCGCGTATCACGAAGATGCTCCAAAGTCGGTCCACTTTCGCGTATCGCGAAGATGTTGAGGCTTGATCCTTCGCGTATCGCGAAGAACGAAATTTTCATATTTTCATTTCCACTCCTTGTACTTGTCCAAAAATACTAAAGCGTCCCTTATGCGGCGATGCGAGCGTGCGAAGTGCCAAGTGCGCCATCAAAGCGCCACATTACGCCCGAGTCCGTGTCCGAGTCCGAGTCCGAGTCCGTGCGCGTCGGGTGTTTCGCACTCTCCGCTAGGACTATGGAGAGTGGTTAGCCACATTAAAACATTTCTATGGAAACCTGCTTCCTTATAAAGAGCTTCCATTTCTTTGTTTGTTTCCATGTGGGATGAAAGTATCTTTTCCTTATTTATACTCATGTGGAATGCTTCCACTTTCTTCCATCTTTCCATGTGGGATGGATTTTTTTTTCTTATTTCCTTAAGATAAGATGCTTTCTTTTTCTTATCTTATTTTTCCCATTACTTGTCTTTGTAATTATTTTTAAATCCTTCAACTTTCAAAGTTGACATATTTGGTCCAAAATAAATATGGGTTTTTCCTATATGTTACAGCAAGGCCCTAATGGGCCAAGTTGCACCACCTCAACGGTCCAATTTTTATTTTTTTTTAAATATTGGTTAAATGTTATTTCTTTTTTTTTCTAGATTTGTAACGAACGTGTTGTATTTTGTATTACCGAATTTGTGACGACTTACAGCCGCAACGTCCGGTACCAACAATTGGGTTTTACCTAACTTAGTTTTAGGTATGGTACCGTAACAAATGTAAACGAAATCGACAAAATCACGTTGACCCTTCGCCGAAAAGCTCAGATTTTACCAGAGTCCCAGTTTTACAGATTCACCACCAGAACACCGAATACGAGTAGACTCACCGTTGCAATGATCAGGTTTTACCAACGCCTGGGTCACCCGACCGAATAAACATTGTTTTAAATATGTTAACAAAAAAAATTATAATATGTTATGTGAGTGTCGTAGAGTCATTGCCTCAGCGTTTGGGACCGACCGAAGTCACCCCATTTACTCACCACAATTTTTATTTTTTATTTATTTCCAATAACATAACGAACGTTGCAAATACTGACTAAATTCGCGTTGGCACGCTACCGTCATCCGGGACCAATCGACGCCACCCCATTGGCCTATCTCAATTTTTATTTTTTTGTTTCCATTTGTTTTACTTCCAATGCCGTAATGAACGTAGCTATTGACTGAATTCACGTTGATTCGCTACTACAACACCGGGTTTTACCGACCGATTTTACCACGCAACGCGCGGGTAAATTACTAGTTATATATGAAATAGAAGTTTGCTGCCACTAGGCATCCCACTGGGCCAAGTGGCGGACCGGTATTGGGCCACAGTGGTTTGTTTTTTTGTTTTTTGCTTTTTATTTTTTTGTTATTTAGTTTCCTTATCGTAACGAACGCAATTGAAACCGATTGAATTCATGTCAACACACCGCCATAACACCCGAGACTGACAACACTCAAGTTTTACCAACTCACCACCTTAACGCCTAGATTTCACCAACTTTTTTGTTTAATTCCATTACCGTAACGAATATAACCTCCGACTGAATTCGCGTCGACTTATCACCGCAACGCCCGGGACCGACAATGCTCGAGTTTATTAACCCTTTTGTTTTAGTTACGGTACCAATAAGAAAGTAACCGAGACCAACCAAATTTGCGTCACCTTATCGCTTCAATGACCGGGACCGACAATGCCCAGGTTTTACCGATTTAATGCCCGAGACCGGGAACGTTCGGATTTTACCGACGTTTTTGTTTAGTACCGGTACCATAACGAACATGACTGAACCAACCAAATTCACGTTAACTCATCGCCGCGACACCCAGGATCAACAACGCTCGGGTTTTACAAACGCTTGGGTTTACGATCACCCGGGATTTACCGACTCACTGTCGCCACGCTTACGAATGAAAACACCCCGGTTTTACCAACATCTGGTTTACCGATCGAAAGATGTTTTAAATTTGTTTTTTATATGTTAATTTTAGGAATTTATTTATAGAGTTTTAATTCTTGGATATTACCAATTTCGTTAATATCATACCGTAAAGAACACGTCCGAAACTGTCCAAATTTGTGTTGACTCATCGCAGCAACGCCCGAGACCTATAATGCTCGGTTTCTACCAACAAATCGATTTTAACCGATCGAATAAATTCCATTTTGATATTTTATTTGTTCATGTGTTAGTCTTTTTACGGGAGAAGTTGACAAATTTACTTTAGTTTTTAACACCCGAGTTTTAGCAACGTTGTTTATAACGTAACGAACTACTGACCGAATTCACGCTAACTAGTTTTCGTAACTCTCGGTTTTACCCTCCAGGGCTTTACCAAAGTCCAGATTTCAGTGCCAAGGTTCTCAAGACCGAATAAATGTTGTTTTAAATATTTTATTTTTTTATATGTTACTATTTTTATTTCGAAAAATTTAGTTTCTGGGTTTAATTATGGTACTAACCAAACCCACATTAGTGCACTTCTGCAACCCGACAGGTACATGAATAGATCCGACATGCCCGGGGCAACGCGCCAGATAGAACACTAGTATATACATACATATATATATATATATATGTGAGATTTCAAATGAGAACCACTTTGAGTTTTAAGAACTCTAAAGAACTCAATATAACAATTTTTTTTTTGAATTTTTTTTACATATGCGTAATATATATAGGTTACATACACGTAAAAAAATTACATAATTTTTTACGTACCGAGTTGATTTTTTACACAGTGTAACGGACGTAAAAGTTAGTGTAATCACTTAAATTTTTATTCTCTCTCCTACTTTGACTTTTTAGTCATATTTAATCTCAACCACATATTCCAATCCATTTAATTAAACGTGTGGCCAAGAATTGAGTTCCTAAGTTCTTAAAACTCAACATGATTATCAAAATATCCCTCCCATATATATATATATATATATATATATATATATATATATATAGGGTTAGGTTAAAATAAAAACCCACTTGAGTTGTGATAACTATAGAAACTCATTCTCAACCACATGTTTTTAATTAAAGTTTGAATCTTGTGATTCACAATTAAAGTTAATAAAAATGTAAACATAAATATAATTTGTTCTCTCTCCTGACAACATATATAAAAATAAGTAATAAATGTTAAAAAATAGCAAAACAATTTTTTTTTATTTTTCGATGTTTTGTATTAAATGTAACAACATATATTACATGTGCAAAAAAAAATCGATGTTACATAAGGTTTTCACTGGTTTTCACAACTCAAATGGGTTTTCATTTCATACTTTCCCTATATATATATAGCAAGGTTAGAATAAGAATACTAGTTTTTGTAAGAAGTGTAGAAAAAAATATGGACCATCAGATTAATTATAACACACAAGGGTACTATGGTCCTTTTCCTTTTGTTTTAATCTTGATAATTTACAGTATAGTTAATAACATTCCTTGTTTCATGGATCTAACCACCAATGCTACTATCTCTACCAATACTTACAACCATATATCTTCACCACGCTGCCGTCACTTCCAAGCGTCAACCATCGTGCGCAAGAAATTGCATCATTGAAACCGACAGACCTTCTATGTGTTTTGTGGAGGGGGGGACATATTATGGTGGTGATAGGTGATGGTGGTTACCGACGATGATGTGCGAACCACTGCACCATTGAAGCCGACGAACCTTCGATGTGTTCTGTGGAGGACCGACATATTATGGTGGTGATCGTCGATGGTGTGCAAACCACTGTACCATTGAAACCAACGGACCTTCGATGTGTTGTGTGGAGGACTGACATATTATGGAGGTGACCGGCGATGGTGGTTGCCGGTGATGTTGTGCAAACTACTGCACCATTGAAACCGATGGACCTGCAGATCTATAAGTTTCTAGATTTTTAATTATCAGTCTAATCTGCCAATAAGATTCGATGATTCGATGGACATGAAACATAACAAACATGCATTAAAATCGACAGTGATGTTTGCCACACAAACATCATCCAATAGCGAAATTGGAATGTTAAGAGGAACTAATCTCATGGATAAGGTGATTGATTTTGAAATTAACCATATGCAAATAGTCGTCATTCTGGATGTGACTATAAAATCATGATAAGTTCATATTATTAATTTTTTTTGTTATTTTTGTCATGAAAAATTAATCATCTGCAAAGTATTTTTTTTTTATTTCACCGTGTTTCAGAACTAAAACACAGTTCGAAAGAGGTTACCCATGCATAGTGTGTTTGCGAAATTGAAATTGCGAAGAGTGGCGTCGAAGTGGCATCTTGGGCATGATGAGATCGGATTGGTGAAGAAGTTAATTATGCCGGCGGCTATGACTGGAGTGTTGGGTTTTGCGA
The DNA here is from genome assembly GCF_021521415.1 of Bidens hawaiensis. Taxonomy (NCBI): domain Eukaryota; kingdom Viridiplantae; phylum Streptophyta; class Magnoliopsida; order Asterales; family Asteraceae; genus Bidens; species Bidens hawaiensis. The sequence continues at coordinate 116,817 of NW_027496621.1, forward strand.
TTTGATTAAAACACACCTATTTTTTGGATCTTGATTTTAGAAGATATAGTGTTTCTGTAATTTTTTTTTAGCTGTAATTTGTAATCATCGTTGTGCATTTTATATATATAATTTTGTAATTCTAGTGTTTGTTAATAGGTGTAGTGTGTTACTTCATAGATCAGATGTTAATAGGTGGTGGAGTCGGAATCTTGTGTTGAGTTTTAAGTTTGGATTAAAAATGATAATTATAGATTGATAATGTTTCCATATATAATATAACACACTGGATGATTATGCCCCTGTAGTGTTATAAAACAAGTATTAAAATAAAATATACAATCTAAAAAACACACTTTCAATCTACACCATCAGATCACCAAATCTAACGCACCAGATTACTTCTTACACTTTTTAGACACATTCCACTTCTTATTATAACTCCATCCTATACACACACACACACACTAGGTTTTATGCCCGTATTACGTAGTTGCTTTACATATTTTGTTTTTTAATATTTATTTTTTGGATTTTAATTATTTTTATTATAAGAAAGTTAATAATATATTTAGGGTTTGATGATAAAAGAGTTTCACAAATAAATGAAATATGTTATAACCCGTTTAAAAGTTATCTGGATTTGGTGACCCATTACCCGCCAATTTTTTACTATAAAATTGTTTCTTAATTATAAATAATATTTTTTTTTAAAAAGCGGTATTAATTTTTAGTATATTCCTATTTTATAAGATTTTCATATCAAGATTAATTTTTAATTAAATGAGATGTTATAACCCGTTTAAGAGCTATCTGGATTTGGTGAGACCCATACCCGTGAATTCGAATCAAATGCATAAGAAGCCTCAATTTACAAATAAAACTGTCTGGTGTCTTGAGATAATTTAGGGAGCAACCAGAGAGCTTTTAAAGGTTACATTTTATATATAAACTAGATTTTATCCCCGTATTATAGGGTTGTTTTACATTATTCGTTTTTAATATTTATATATGTATATTTGGATTTTAATTAACTTATCAATTATCTCTCGATTTTCTTTGATTTCTTTCTATTTCTTTTATATGCTCTTTTATATTTAAATATCTGCATAAACCATGTGATGCATATGGTAAATTAAATATTTGTATCTTTGTTACTATTTAACAATAAAGACACAAAATTGCATGATATATTAGATTCATATAAGTGTAAATCAGCAAAATTAAACATAGCTTTTAAAACATTTGATTTGTATCTTTGTTACTATTTAACAATAACTAGACAATAGACCCGGGTTCGAACCCAGGTCGATGCATCTCTTCTTTGTTTTTTTTTCAAAACCATTTTACTTATTATTTAAAAAAATCAAATAAATTATTTAAAAATCATAATAAATTAAATAAAATTATTTTTAAACTAATAAATTTTTTGTAAATTATAATTAAATTATTTTCAACCAAAACCCAACTTCCACACTCGTTAAACTATCAAAACTAATTTATGTTTCCATTACTTTAAATTATTAGCTCGTAAACTTTAATCTGTTTAAACCGTTAATATTAGTTCGTTAACTTTAAACCAGTTAATATTAGTTCCCGTTAACTTAAATTCGTTAGCTTTTAAATCGTTAAACTTTAATTCGTTAGCTTTTAAATCGTTAAAGTTTAATTCGTTAACTATGAATTCCATCTTGTTAATCTTTATAATACACTAACAATATTGTTTTCGGACAAATTTTAACCGTTACAACCGACGTTCTATAAACGTTAAAATTCTCATATTAGTTGAAAATAATATTTAAATAATATAAACGTCAATATTATAATTCTTCTTCGTTAGCATAGTTCAAGATAAATTTTCCCATTTAAAATCTGTGTCTTGTATTTATTGTAACTTTCATATTCGTATTAAGTTATAATATTAAATAATAAACATCATTCAAATTTCGTTAAACTTAAATATAATATTACAATATTAAAAATGTCATAAAATGTTTTATCATAATAAAATAACATTAAAATAATGCAATATCCCGTTAACCAACTTATTTAACTCTTACGATCCCATTAGTTAGATTTTGTTTTTTGTTTTAATTATAGTTCGTGAAGTTCGGTTGTTTCGGTTTTGTTATTAGGCTTTCGGCCTTTATTACAAGTTTATCTTCGATTTCAATGTGAGTTTTTCATAACCCCTTTTTAACGCTTTTAATATTTTTGGGGTGTAGCATGTCACAAGTTTTTATTTCGTTAGTTATGCGCTTGTTTATAAACCGATTCACTCTTATCGTACATGTAAATATTATTCGTGCATATTGTTTATGATTATACATGAACTTGCTTGCAACGTGTTTATTGTTTTTATGGTAGAAGTTACGCAAACGCATACACATAGTGGGAGGGTCTGACGAGACGTACCTGCGCCGTCTAACGTTACGACTTCTGTTGTTTACGTAAGGAGGTTCTCATTTCCCCAACTTCTAAAGCTCCGTCTAAATGAAGGGAAGGACGACACTATTTGATTTCATTTACATTATGTTTGAATATATATTACATGACGATCATTGAATCGCGCATTTTTATATATATTTATATTCACAAAAACTTATGAAAACTCACCAGCATGTGTTGTTGACAAAATATATTATTTTAAACGTGTTGCAGGTTGATACGATGAAGTGCTAGGACAAGAAAACAAGTTATGCCTTAGGACTATTTCAATGAATAATATTTGTTTCATTTAGATTTAATGTTATTTGTCTGATTATCAAACTATTTGTGTACTTGGGAAATTATGGAATATAATAAATATAATGTCACTATTAATAGTGTTACGAGCTTATGAGTAATCTGTACGTTGCACCCGGGCGTATTCCGCTTAAAGCCGGGGTTTACAGATTGGTATCAGAGCCGTAACTATAAGATAGATTGTTAGACGTATCGGCCTAGTATAGTTATAGTTTATTTTAGGGCCCAAACTGCATGTATACTCTATGTACTATGTGCCCGCACTTATATTAAAAGTTCATTCGTATGCTTTTATTTATATAATATTTTATAACATCGCCTATACACATATTCATACACAAACTCCAAGGCCTATGCCTAAAACGAATATTTTCAAATCATTTTCAATCGATTTTATTTCGGTTTCCGATGTTTCGTCTTCATAAAGACGATTATACGTGGCGGGTATGTAGTTAACTGTAAGGGGGACGTGCTTGTTTTTCGAACTCTTGACACCAAGGTTATTGAAACCTAAGAATAAGCAATGCGTACAAATCCATTTAGACGCGGACCCGGTTGCTTACCTAGAGAGTTCGGAAAGGGCATGAAACCTATTAAGCCAAAGCATACCACACCAAACGCCATATGAATCACAACTTTATGCTTTCAAACGTGATCATGTTCTCTTTGTGAAAAAAATATGGTTACACTAATAAGGATGTCACACAAGTCATGGTGGTTCATGCGACGTGTGACTCTGACCCTCAATGTTTTACAATGTGTTTAACTAAAAGTCTGACAAGTTGTGGTGATACACAAATAACCAGCATTTGGTTCGATTTGATTTTGCATTTTGATTCATGCGTTTAACTAAAAGTCTGACAAGTCGTGGTGATACACGAATAACCAGCTTTTGGTTCGATTTGAGTACGAATTTTTTATTGGAACATACAAGATATGATAATTCATACAACGTGGTTCCAAACACTCAATTGTTTATATTGCGGTTTTGAAAAGTTATTGGATTATGTGAATAATCGAGTTTTAATTCGTCTTCTGTGTTTATATATCTTCATAGGAATTTCTAAAATTTGTGCTATTACACGAATTGTCAAGTTTCAACCCGTTTTCTTTATTTATAAATTCTATTATTATAATTTGAAAATTCGAAAGGTTATGGTGATACATGAATCGTCGAGTTTCAATTCGCTTTCTTTATATATATATTCAATTACTGTTTTGGATTTTGAACTAAAAATACTAAAAGTCATGGTGATACATGAATAGTCTATTTTTAATTTGTTTTCTTTATATAATTCGTTTATTATCATGGTTTTAATTGAACATTCGAAAAGTTATGAATACTCGATTTTCCATTCGATTTCACTACTTATATTAAGTTTACGTTAAATTCATATTTTTTTCAAAATTTGATATATGTTTCATATGGATTTATTAGAATGCAAAAACCCATGAGCCTTTCAATTTCGATTTCAAATTTTGCTTCATGCGATTTCATTTCTTATAATTTAAAAGATGGATTCCGATATTTAGGAATCTTTCATGTAAAGTTTCTGTTGATTGTTAATACGAATTTCATATTTATGTTCTGTGTCACGTGAATTCTTCACGCTTCGTAGCATGTCTTCTCGCTTTCCTCGACGTTGGCCTAGAAACGCAACCCACAAAACGACAACCTAAACCATCAAGCAATTGACCATCGCAATTCCCACCATGACAAACCAAGATTCATTACTAACCGCAACAATACATTCAAACCTCAAAAAATATGCCTAAGTCAATCCAAACCCAACATAACTCTTGGATACTCAAACCTAACCCAACAAAGATATTTACATGAGAAATTATCCTTATGTGTAACACGTACAAATCCACCACTTCGCTACCGCGATGTCGAAATACTTCAAGCTGTGATAATTTCGGCCACCTCATCAACTCTTGCCAAGAATCTATACACTACACATTTATTCCCACGACCGATTACCCAACCATTCATACAAAACCTTCTGCCTTACCTTATGCTCGTTCTTCAAACCTACTATTATTGTAGAAACTCGAGCACACACACAAGACCCTGCAAAACCTAACTTGCTTCCGCTATGCGATAACTTACCCTGCGTTCCTTGTCGTCTTAAAAATTTATTTGTTTTCGGCATTAATGTTTAATCTTTTCAAATTCATCAACCACGCTTAAATTTTAAATAACTGAATTTCCCACGTTTATTTCTCTTATAAACACCTTATACGTAAAATTTCAAATCCCGATTATTTTAAATAGTCAATTAACAAATATATATATTCATATATTCACAAATTATTTCGTTATACGAAGTATAACTAAGTTATATTTATCCAAAGAAATTTCATTTTAAATGGATTATTATCAATATTACTATCATTATTATCATTAGTATTATTAACAATATTATTATTACTATTACTTATTATTATTAGTATTATTATTATTACTATAATTGTTATGATTATTACTACTAATATTAATATTATTGTCATTTATACTACTATTATTCTTTTTAATATCTATTGATATTCTTATTAATATTATTGTTATTCCAAAGAGATCTTTAAAATAAAATAAATCAAGATCTTTCTATTTAAACAAGTTATTATTTTATTTGACGATCCTCAATAAAGTTTTCATAGGGCGCCGCCCAAGAGAAAAGAAAATTTTCTATATTAAAAGTTTTACAAAGTTTTCTAAGCTTTAGCGTTAGCTAAGGATATTTTTTTCATATGCAAATTATTATTATTGTAACTTTTCTTTGAGTTATAAAAACGCCACGTCTTTACAATCGATTTTTCACAAACTTGAACGAATCCCAACAATCATGTATTTTCCATCTTTGTCAAACGTAAATGAGCTTTGATTAAGAAATCATGACACCATCTCTATAACAACTTTCATACCGCAACCCATCTCCGAGAAGACAAGCGTCACAAGCTACCTTTTGTTTTCATTTTCTTTCTACTTCATGTATATATATATATATATATATATTGTATATATTATTCTGTTTATACATCATCGAAATAATTTCACTTCGAAGGTTATTGATAATCAAACTTGGTTATTTGTTAATTATTTTCATGCATTCTTCATAGTGGCATTATTGAATTGGCTTACTTTTGTCATCTTAATCTCGCGGTCTATAACCGATTTCCCATAAGCATAATCGTTTAGTGGAAATTGGGACCATGTACATGTTGAATTTATTATTTTTACACGAATCGTTTTAATTATTTGATTGGTTCTATTTCCGCTCAATGTTTTATTCGAGTTATTTTGTTATTCTCGATTTTAATATTTCATCAATTTGATCAATGTTTTATTTTGAGCTTGAAGTTTCAATTATTTATTCTTAATTTCAATGTTTCACTTTGATTATTTATTTTGTGATTCTTAATCTCGATGTGACCTTTATTCACATTGATATTTTCTTTATTGAAAAATTTTTTAACGAGTCATTATTGACTCCAAGAATTTTACTCTATTCGGATAATTTGATAATAAAGTTTCGTTATTTATTCTGATCACGAACCCAATGCTTTATCGGCTTACACGCTTATATTTTGTTGGCTCAATACCACATTTATTTATTTTGTTATTCTCAACTTCAATGTTTCATTTAATTATGCTGATGTTCATGACTTTAATATTTCCTCTCATTATTATTATTCTAGATTACTCTAGAATCTCGCTTATTTCATTAGAATTTCCATAACATTGTTATTTCATTAAACTTCAATGATTTCATCCATCTGGACATAATGTTTTTGCTTATCCTTGGCTTCAAGGACTTGTTTATAGATTTTTGTTACTTTAAATCCTTATAGTTTATTATTCTTAATTTAAAAGCTTTCATATAAGAATTTATTTTATCTTAACCCACATAATGGGACGAATTATGTGGACCATCCAATGACAAAGGTAATTATGGGTCAACACATAATTATCTAAATCCTCGCATGGAAGACATAATAAGTGTGTTGTGTGCAATAACTCAAAACCTGGAATGATTTTGAAAGACGGGACAAATGCAATATGTTAATGGCATGGTGGATATGCCGTTGATACGTCCTATATATAAGTGTCCTTGTCATATTCCCATTTGTGGTGTCTTTCGGGTCAAAAACAAACACGGGATAATAACACTAAACCAACATAAGTGTCCAAATAAATAATTTTGATATCATTTTCTTTTTAAATTGGATATTAAATTTTAGTATATCCCTATTTTATAGGATTTTTCTATCAAATAATTGGTAAGATTAATTTTTAATTTAATGAGATGTTATAACCCGTTTAAAGGCAAATTGATATTTAAGATCTTGACATCTTATATGAATGGACACTGAGAACGTATTGAGATGATGCCATTAAAGAAAAAAAATAACTAACAAAAACGCGCCGTATAAGCAATCACCTCTACAATTTAAATCTTAGTTCTTTGCGTGCTAGGTCACTAACATATCATCAGATTGCTTTATTTGTAAATGAAGGCTTCTCACGCATTTGACTCGAATTCACGGGTAAAGGTCTCACAAAACTCATATAGCTCTTAAACGGGTTATAACATCTCATTATATTAAAAATTAATCTCATCAATATTTGATATGAAAATCCTATAAAACAGGGATATACTAAAAATTAATTTCCTATTTTATTTAAAAAAAGATATTATTTATAATTAAGAAAACAATTTTATAATAAAGAAAATAAATGGGTAAGGTAACACCAAACCCAGATATATAGCTTTTAAACCTGATTATAACATATCATTTATTTGTGAACCCATTTCATCATCAAACCTCAAGTATATTAAATATTAAATTTCTTACAACAATAAAATTAAAATCCAAATATACATATATAAATATTGAAAACGAATATTGTAAAACAACCCCCGTAATACGAGGGATAAAATTTTTCAATATTTATATATGCATATTTGGATTTTAATTTTATTTATTGTAAGAAATTTAATAATTAATATACTTGAGGTTTGATGATGAAATGGTTTCACAAATAAATTATATGTTATGATCTGGTTTAAAAGCTATCTGGGTTTGGTGATACCCATTTATTTTCTTTATTATAAAATTGTTTCTTAATTATAAATAATATCTTTTTTAAATAAAATAGGATTTTAATTTTTAGTATATCCCTATTTTATAGGATTTTCATATCAAATATTTGATGAGATTAATTTTTAATATAATGAAATGTTATAACCCGTTTAAGAGTTATATGGACTTGGTAAGACCTTTACCCATGAATTCGAGTCAAATGCATGAGAAGCCTTCATTTACAAATAAAGCAATCTGATGGTTTGAGAGATTGTTTTACATTTTTCGTTTTTTAATATTTACTTTTTGGATTTTAATTTTCTTTATTATAAGAAAGTTAATAATATACTTAGGGTTTGATGATGAAAAGGTTTCATAAAAAAATGATATGTTATAAATTTTAGTATATCCCTATTTTATAGGATTTTTCTATCAAATAATTTGTAAGATTAATTTTTAATTTAATGATATGTTATAACCCTTTTAAGAGCTATCTGGTTTTGGTAAGACCCATACCCATGAATTTGGGTTAAATCATTGAGAGGCCTCCATTTAAAAATCAAGCAATCTGGTGGCTTCCATAAAAAGGGGGGAGCGATCACATCGCGACACGTAAGATTTTAGGGGTTTCGTTTATATATATTATAGATATATGGGGTGTGATCCGGTGAAAACTCCTGTTAAAAAAAACTTAAAAACTCCTAAAAAACTATTTTTAACTTTTTTTTAAAAAAAATTTTTGAGATTATTCTTATATGTTGTTATTGGTTCCAAAAATAAAAAATCCATCGTCGGTGTAGTGCACATGTGTAATGGTGTGCATTGCATATATGCAAAAGTGTTTGTAATGCATAGAATACAACACTATTGCACATATTTGATACACACTATTGTATATATGCAATATAAGACTAATAGGCACATCGAATACACATTGGTACGTATGTGTAATACAACATTAACGCACATGTGCACCATCAACTTTTATTTTATTATTATTTTTTTTCATATAATACATCACTATTACACATATACAATACACAAATATTGAATATATGCAATTAAACACCATTAAACTTAAAAATACATAGTAATACTCATGTGTAATACAACGATATCGCACGGTAATACATATGTGCATAACAGCGGGTTTTTTTATTTATTTTTTATTGTTTTGAGCAAAGGGTAAGGAAATATAAGAATAATAGCGAAAACAGAAATTTGAAAATATTTTTTTTATTTTTAATTAAAAATAATTATTTAAGAGTTTTTACGTTTTCTTTATAAAGATTAGTTTTCTCTTGATCATCTCCCTATATAACCTTCCCCATATATATATATATATATATATATATATATATACATATATATATATATATATATGTGGGGAAGGTTAACGTACAAATTAAATTAGCGTGCTAATTTTGAGAATCAAGTAGAGTAAATATATATATATATATATATATATACAAGTACAGTAATTATATAATTTCATCGTAGAGTAATTATATAATTTAGGCGTCTAGTCAGTAAAACAACCGTGGTGGCGGCTGCCCGAAGTGGAGTAAAGTCATACTGATTGTATAGACTTTGCGGGAGGATACTAATACTAGCTCCAAGATCTAGGAATGCCTGTATCATCTTAAAATCACCCATCTTAATGGATATAATGGGCTCCCCCGTATCTTGTAGCTTAGGTAGAAGAGCACCCGAAAGAGTTGCACTCACATTATCGGTTAAGTCAATCTGTTTAGGAATCTTATGATTCCTCTTCAGTGTGCACAAGTCTTTTAGGTACTTAGCATAGGCGGGAACTTGTTTTATGGCATCTAATAGGGGAATATTAATTTTGACCTGTTTAACGTTTCCCATTTCCTCCTATGATTGGCCCCTTTAGATGCCATCTTCACCTTTGATGGTGCTAACAAAGCATGAGGATAGGGACGGTTTTACCATTCCCCTTGTCCTTAGAGTTGTTGGTGCCCTCCTTCAGAACCAGTTCGTTATTCACTTTTATTATTTCAATTAAAATAACTGGTTCTGGTTCGTCATCATTGATGACAGTATCATCAATTTCTTCCACCATCCCCTCAACCAATGGTGGTGGAAGCCCAACTTTGTTATTGTATTTCTTACCGCTTTTTAAAATACATACCTGGTTAACGTGCTTCTTCGAGCTCGAACTGAAGTGCTGCGGGTTTACTGTGGTGTCACTCGTTAACCCGCACTTTTCTGCAACTTTGCCATGTCTGCTGCGAGCTGGCCAATCTGCTTTGACAACGCCTCTGAAAGATTTATCCTGTAACTCAAACTGTTTCTGATTGTCTTTCTGATTATCTGTCACAATCTTCAACAAAGCATCCAACTTCATGTGTACTGACTCGTCTAAATTACTCGAGAACCCTTTCTGCTGGTCTTGATTCTGGCCACCCGATGAACTATTACCCCGGTAACAGTCTCTGTTATAGCCTTGACCGCTTTTATGATTATAGGAACCCTACTGATAACCACCATGGTGGTAACTACCATGTTGTCGGTTCTAGCTAGACCCCTGAAAGTTGGGATTTAACTGACCCGAGGCATTACCATATTTGAAGTTCGGGTGATTCCTCAGGCTCGGGTGACATGTGTTTGAGTTAAAAACTTGACCTTTGGAATCCCCGTAAGCATAAGTAACCTCTTCCATGGGATCTTCCTCATCTTTATACCCAGGGCAATTTTCTATTTTATGCTCAAATTCACCACAATCCTCACAAACCATGAATTTTACTCCAACCTTACCAACCTCTTTCTTCTTGTCTCTTCTGTACACTGCTAATTCTTGTTCCAATTCTGCTATTCTCTCATAATCACTAGAAGCTGATTTAACTGATCTGGTATTCACTTGTTTCCTTCTTCTCTCGGCTAATGCTTCTGACTTAGAATCTTCACACATGAATTCCAAAAAAATCCCAATCGTCCTCTTCAGGCTGGTTTAACAGTTGACCATTACACGATCCTGATCATATTTTTTAAACGAGTGAAAGATTCATGAAATAACACACCTTGTAACTGTGAAAAATGACAAATCTCGATTCGGGCCTCATTTGTCTTCGACTGTGAACAATAATCGTTTAAAAAAACCTACTGTATCTCACCCCAATTCTAAATACTGTGTATCAGTAGCAAGTTGTACCATTGCTTTGCTTTATATTTTTAACGAAAACTGGAACAACCGCAATCGAATCTCATCATGGTCAAGCGTACCATCACTAATCGACCCGCAAATAGCTAAAAAATCTGATAAATGAGAATACGTGTCCTTAGATGTCATCCCGTGAAAATGTGGAACACTGCTGATATAAGATAGCCGTGACTTAAAATTTTGTTGTCCCGATATATGAACCTGTTGGACAATCGGGGACGCACCATCTGTGATGTCCGGTTTGAACCGACTATTAACACCTGAACCAGGGCCGCAAAATTCCTCCTTCGGCCCCCCTTATTTACCAAATCGTCCATGTTAACTTGAATCCCTTGTCTTCTTTCAGCACGATACCTCCCAATTCCATTTCTACCCCTGTTCTGATTTCTCAACACACCACCTCTCCAATTCATTGGCTCATCTACCTCATCATCCCAAACAACATTTTCTTCATTTCTTGGCTCATACCCGCCATTATGTCTGACTCGCCAATCATCCCCATCACTATCATCTTGCCCCTTATATGTTTCATTCCACTCCCCATCTTATTCATCCTCTGTGTGAATACTGACATAATCCTCGTCTCGGTTTATCCGAACTCTGCGGTTAGGGGTGTTATGTGGCTGATGGTCCGGGTCTGTCTATATTTCGGTTTCTAGAGTGTCAGGTTGAGTTATTTGGTTGTTGGTTGGTGTTGATAGGTGGGAATTGGTCATTTTCGGCTTGATCATGATTATTTTTATGGTTCAGTTGAAATATGTTGTCTTCGGGTAGTTAGTTTTGGTTTTGATTCTAGTTAGGGTTTTGGTTTTGATGATGATCTTCCATGGCTGATTCTCAAGACTGAGCTCGGTTCTGCCGGGCTACTCTTTCAATCTCTGGCTCGAAGATAAGGGTGATTGTCTTCCTGAATTGCAGGTGTGCATAAACCTATTACCCACACAAACAACATACCCCACGTAAAATGGGAAAATAAAAATTAAATACTAAAATTAAAAACTATAAATAAACTTAACAAAATTAAACAAAGAAATAAAAAAAACACAAAAACACTAAGCACACTAACTTCCTGGAAGCGACGCCATTTTGATGACCATCGTTTCAGTCATGCAAAAACCTAATTAACCTAAGTAACTAGGACAAGTCAGGTATCGTATCCACCAAGAATATGCGGTTAATGTAGCGTGCAATCAATTCCTAAAATTTTGAAGTAGCTAACAAATTGCTGATCACACTAGCAAAGAGTTGGTTTTAATAATAAGCAAGCAGATAAAGTAAAGTTCAATCAATAAACAAGACAAATCACACCTGGGTTTCAAGTATGTAACAAAACAGTAATCTCATGTTCATTTAACAGATTAATTGTTAAAGATCAAATCAGATTGATTAACGAGTTAAAACTTAGGCATCAAAAGTCGCTAAAACACGACACTGATTATCAAACATTCCCTGGCAGTGTGACTAAACTAAGGCCAATTGTATGCTTCATCATATTTAAACTACTCATATTTAAACTAAGGGCAATTGTATGCGTCATCATATTTAAACTAATCGCTAAAACACGACACTGGTTATCAAACAGTCCCTGTGGGGTTTCAAGTATGCTTCATCATATTTAAAATGAATGCACAGTCATGCCAAACATCAACACCCATAGATTAATCATAAACAATTACAAATCAATCGTTATGAGCACATGAGAAAAACTGTAAAATACAATACTCTACATTCCGGGTATGATTCGAGGAGATTAGCGGTCATCAAATGATCTTCAATTCTTTATTCGGGATGATGAAACATGGATTTTGTAGTGATTGGAGGTGTCCTGGAGCTCCCAAAATGGCCAAATTTCATCATAAAAACGGTTGGAATGAAGTCCTTGACGATCTAGGTTTTTTTGGCTTATATAGCAGTTGGTCCCATGCTTTAAAACCGAATTTCGCGACCCAGCGTAAGCTACTCTTACCCCTAGCGTAGCTTACTCTGGGTGGGAATCCCACCCTCACATTTGATTGCCTTCCTTTGAATCTGATTGTCTTACTCTAAGTTAACTTGGCATTCGGAGTAGGCTACTCTGATCTCACAGTAGCTTACTCTAGGAGCTGAATTTCAACCAATTTATTTTATTTTTGTTTCCAACACTTGTGTAATGGCTCCCATCTTCCCGAGACTTCAAGTCATGCTCATAAATGCCTCCAAATAGTATCTTTAACTCTCACCAACCTACAAATCAAAGGCATGCTTGAAGTACCGAAATTCTAAATAAAAATCAAGTAAAACTACAAAAATAAAACCTAAAAATACATGATTTACGCACAACCATCATCCCCAAAAGACATTTTTTTTCCTTTTATTTTATTTTCTTTGTTTTCTTTTGGTTTTTTATTTTATTTTTTATATTATTTATTTGTTTTATAAAAAAAAAATTTCTTATTGATTTTCTTTATCAACAATAACCCGATTCAAAATTTTAACGAAACAATATAAATAGGACGATATATATAAAAACACACACACAACCATTACAACGAGTTCGTACAAATAATAACAAAATGTAAAACTCTATCTAAAGGGCAGGGTCACTAGCGTCGTCGTCGTCAAGCCTACGCCCAACGCCCAATCCATCACCAACGTCTTCGTCATCCTCGCAGTTGCGCCTGATGCCCGATGTGCTCGCCTTATGGTCAAAATGTCGTGGCACTTTGTACACCTCACCATGCTGGTCGACGGCCAAAATATCAACAACCCAGGTCATCTACGTTGGAGCTGTGACATCCCCTCCTCTAATCTCCACAATCGGACGTTAGTGGCGGGATCTAAACGCACGGAAAAATAAGTACGCGGAAGGTGCTGTGGCACTGGTGGCTAATATTAACATGATAATTAAACGTTAATATTTAGATGAAACAAATAAATTTAAACGATAATAAAATGTACCTCAACTGGCTGGTCTGAATGATGTTCCTCTACATCCTCCCCTGTATATGAGTTGACGTGTGCTCATCGATATACCCCTCCGGTGCAGTCAATGGCGGAGGCTCGATGAGTGCCATCAGGATGTACGCGTCAGCCCCCAACCATGTCACGAGACGGTCGTATGACCCTTGGGGCGATTACAGTGCAGCGTGCGCATGGAAACTGAAGGGATTACTAGATTAGGTAGCCTCACACCCTGGCCCAAACTGGTCGCAATTTGTTTAACGAATGGCCCACTGAGCAACGATCCTCGTGCTTGCTTGTGTGTGTGAGTGGAAAAGTAGTCGGCGAAGGCGCGAGCAAGGTTGCAGTGCCTACTCGTCAGTAGGCATCACAAATAAAAAACAAGTCTCGGATGATGCAGTGGTCAGCACCCTGCCAACGACGCAGTTTTGACGAGGCTATCATCCTGTGCAGGTACATGTACAACACAATACAATACAATGCAATGCAATGCAATGCAATGCAATACAATACAATACAACACAATATAACAACAATGAACGAAAAGATAACGTAACAAAGGAGACTGGTGGAATTGACATTACAAACATACTTCAGCTAGACCATGCCCAGCAGCATACTGCATACCAGATTAATAAAAAATAATACAAACTTGTGTTAAATGCCATTTTTTACCTTCTCGTATTTTTATAACTTACATATAACAACAATGAACGAAAAGATAACGTAACAAAGGAGACTGGTGGAATTGACATTACAAGCATACTTCAGCCAGACCATGCCCAGCAGCATACTGCATACAGCAATGAGCTTCATTCAAATTCTATGATTATATAGCTTAAGAATCCAAGTAAAAAAAGGATAGTGTCATGATGTTATTTACCTTATAAGTTATAATCATCCCTTGTAAACCGCAGTAACAAACAATTAACATGGAAACCATTTTACAGCAATCCATAAGATCTTACACATTAATGATGAATTAAGTTAATAAAAAATAAATAAAGCATAGAGATAGCTAACGGTTTTTAAGATATTACATAATTAGTGATGATCTAAACCTGTTCGTCTTCTACAAGTGATAACAAAACACTGGATGTTATTCATGCAAAACACGTCCGAACAAGATCTGGCATGGTCGCTTTCTACAAGAATCCGACCAGCATCACTTATATAGCATGTATATGTAGAATTAAGGCTGTGCATCGAGTTAAACCCAGACTGAACCAGCCGGAAAACAAAAAAAACGAAGACCTGGCTAGTTGACCGAACCTGCCAGATTGCCCTTATGCATATAACCCGTTTAATTTTGACTAAATTCCCTTTGCACGAATCTACAATAACTCGACCAAATTAGCAATGAGAACTGCCAAACTAATTAAACGATGGAAGCACATATCAAGATATATATCAGGGGATTTCTTTAAGTTGCTTTTTACATGAGCCTAGCCTGTGATTCTGTGAACAATAAATATCATAAGTAGCTAGCTGCTGAATATATATATGTGAGTAGATGTTTGATCCTGTTTGGCACACTTTATAGAATCCATCATCTAGCTGGAGAAAAAAAAAAGGAGCTTAGACATTTTGATGGGAAGGTAATATCATTATTCTGTTAGAAAAATTGAATATAGAGTTTGCCTTACTAAGTAATGATACTGGAATAATAAGTCTGGCTATATAATGAAGTATGTGATTAAGGTAGGGGTTTTTTTTATAAACTAAAAGATCGATCATAACACACACTTACTTAGGGCTAAAATTAAACAATATGCCTCGTCCATTCAATTGCAAATCAATATGATACTGATGGTATTACCAAACAAACCTAACACAATGGTTCAATTCAAACTAAAAAGAGAAAAAATAAATAAAAAATCACACATCATTGATTAGTTTAGTTCAGCATAATTATTTTGGTTGAAGAAACGACTCTTTTCGATCAGCGGTAGTTTGGCATTCCCTAATTCGGTCACTGGAAATTAGGTTGACATTGTGGTTTGAGGGTAATTGAGAGAGAAAACCAAAACTTAATCATAAGTGCCCGCTAATATCTTAAAATTAAGAACCGCCAAATTCATAAAGATTTTGACCATAACCGTTCAAAGTTCAAACTAAAAAAAAAAAAGATAGGCCTGGTTATAGAACTTATAATTAACTAAGTGGATAATTATATGGTTATTTAAAGTTTATATTTTATTACTTATAATAATAATAATTTTCAATTGAGTTGTATTTTAGTATTGTGACAATATTTAGGTTAGTTTGGTACAGGGATAGACAAATTCGGTACTGGTAACGATTGGTACAAGAATCGAAATCGGTACTGAAGTTTTGAGTTTCGGTATCGGTACCGGTACCGAACCGAAGATTTCTGTAGCGGTATCGGTACAAAAAAATTGCGATTTTCGGGACCGGGATTTGCCAATCTCATCCGTAGTTTGGTATAATGTAACGGAATGGACAAGAAAATGGTTGAGAGAATAGAAGAGCAAGGTAATGGAATGATCATTTCCATTCCATTGATATGTTTGGTTACCGTGTAAAAATGAAATGAATTTTTAAATTCAGTTGTTTTGTAGGTATGATAAGACGAAATACAATAAAAACAGCGGTGGTGGTGGTGGTGTGGTGCGACAGGTAGGGGTGCGATGGCCTGGAGGGCGATGGTTGTTGCGATGGTGGTTGGTGGATGGAGGCCTTTGTAGTGGGTGGTGATGGGCGATGGTGGTTGTGGGGCTAGTTGTGGTGGTGGTCCGCGGATGGCGGTGTTGGTGGTGGGTGGTGATGGGCGGTGGTGGTGGTGGGCAACGGTGGTGTGCGGCGGGAAGTAATGGTGGTTGGTGGTGGTGGAAATGACCGGGAGCGATGGTTGGTAGCAGTGGGTGGTAGTGGCAGTGGTGGGCGGTTGGTGGTGGTGAAGGTGGCTGGCGGTGAGAGGCTAGCGGCGAAGGGTAAAGGTGGCAGTCGGGTGAAGGTGGCGGGCAATGGCGGGGAGTGATGGCTGGTAGTGAAGGTGGCGGGCGATGAGAGGCTTGCGGCGGCGAGTGTTGGTGGTGGGAGCGTGATGGAGGTGATAGAGGAATGAATTTGGGGTGTCTAGAGGAAATGAAATAGACAAGGCAATAGGTGATTCCATTCCAGTGTTCAACCAAATATGCTCCTTCATTACTTGATACTAAACGGAAACTTATTATTTAAATAAATCAATATGTACCTATACTTCATAAATAGTTAACTTGAACATAACTCGTTTCGAATTAGTGGGCATCTATAAAGACATAAAATCTTATACATGTAAACTATAAAACACATTTCAAATTCGATAAATGGAAAAAACCATACAATTCAGAATAAACACGTACAAGTATACGATAACTCAAAATCAAACACATCCATCAGGGTGATTGACGGTTGTTTAGGTTAATATTAGCGTCAACGATTCAATGGACAAGTATAGTTAACTTGGCAAATTATAAGCAATAATGGTCATTAAGGAGCTATTTGGCAACCTCTATAGCAGTAAGTGCTGAATCAATAAGATGTGTCTAAATGGTTAAGAGACTCTGAGCTAGTAAGTGTCGAGTCGGTACTAATACGCCAATGTAGTGGTGATTGGTGGTTGGCCGAGGAGGTGGTGCGTGAGTAACAGACTATGGATTATTAACACATTTGAAGTGAAACACGAGTAAACTTTCTATTCAGGATCATCTTGAAGCTTAATGGGTAAGAAGTTTGCTGACCGATTATTCATCTGTCTTTTACACCTACAAACACACACACACACACACACTTAACCGTTCTTGCTAGTTCCAACTCACGATCCGAGATCCGAGTATTCAAGTTGTATTTTGCTCTCATTGAACACAGATTGATCCGAACAACATTGTCTAGATCTATTCCAGGAACCTACAATAGTTGTTTTAAGGTAACTGATGGGCAATCCAGGTTAGTGACTGTCCATTAGGGTTATTAAGAATCAATTAAGGTGATTGATGGTTGTTTAGGACTAGGACTAACAGGAGGTGTCAATAGATAATTAAAGTTAACTTTAGTTGATCAGAATCAGTAAGGGTCATTGGTTGTTGTTTAGGGGTAATGATAACCAATCAAAGTAAGTGACTATCCATTATGGTTATTAACAACCATTTAAGGTGATAGATGGTTGTGCAGGGTTAATATATAGTAGTGTGATGGACCAATAGGAATACCTGGAAGCAATGGGTATAGAGATACCTGACGAATTTTTGGGCGGGTATGGGACAAAGCTTTTAGTTAATGAGCCAATTTATAGCATGAAACTAGATATTAGTTTACGGGTCAAGTTCAAACATGTAAATAGATATTAGTTGACGGGTCCATTTCAACCAAAACTTAAATTACCAAAGTGCCCCTGGTAACATTAAAAACTCTAAAAATATTAACAGATTCAAGCCAATAAATATGAAAATTAAATTTAAAATAAATTAGTCGATATTAGCTAACGGGACAAAACTGTCGTTGCTAGTTTACGGTCCGATTTCTAACATGTAAGTGCATATTAGTTAACATGTCGAATTCAAACAAAACAAAAATTACAGAATTGCCCCGGGTAACATTAGAACTACAAATGATGAGCAGCCTTAAACCGATAAATAGGTAAATTAACATAAAAACAAATGGGTTGATATTAGTTAGCGGGCTAAAGCTGTCAGTTTTAGTGTACGAGTCAACTTCTATCATGTAGGTAGATATTAGTTAACGGGTCGATTTCAAACAATTCTGAAACTTCCGAAACGCCCTTGGTAACATTAAGACTATAAATAATTAACAGATTCAAATGGATAAATGGATAAATTAACATGAAATTGAATGGATAGATATTAGTTAACGTGCCAAAGCGGTCATTTAAGTTCAAACATGTAAGTGGATACCAGTTAACAGATCGATTTCAAACAAAACTAAAGTTACATAATTGTCCCTGGTAACATTAAAACTGCAAATGATTAACAGATGGATTGATACTAATTAGCGTGCCAAAATTTTCATTTTTTAGTTTAGGGGTCAACTTATATCATGTAAGTAGCTATTAGTTAACGAGTCGATTTCAAACAAAACTGAAATTTCTGAAATGTCCCTGATAACATTAAACCTACAAATAATAAACAGATTCAAACTAATAAATAGGTGCAATAACATGAAAATAAGTGGGTCGATATTAGTTAACGGGTCAAAGTAGTTGTTTCTAGTTTACGGGTCAAGCTCTTTCATGTAAGTGGATATTAGTTAACGGGTCAATTTCAAACAAAACTAAAATCACAGAATTACCCATGGGCCATTGTAAAATTAAAACTCCAATTAATTAATAAATTCAAACCTATAAATAGGTAAATAAGTGGTTCAATATTAGATAACGGGCCAAAGCTTTCGTTTCTAGTTTTCAGGTTCTAATATGTAAGTGGATACTAGTTAACAGGAATGAAAAATTACAGAATTGCACCTGGTATCATTAAAACTACAACTGATTAACATATTCAAACCGATAAATAGGTAAATTAACATGAAAATAAATGGGTCAATATTAGTTAACGGGCCAAAATTGTTGTTATTAGTTTTACGAGTCAATTTATAACATTTATTAGTTATCTGATCAATTTAAACAAAAGAAATTACTGATGTGTCCCTAGTGTCTTCGTTGTCTTATCCAATTCGATAGTCTTGTTAAGTGCCTTAAATGCGAACATTTGTTTTTACGTTTTTGTTCGTTGTCATTACATTCATTAGTCATATAAGCCCATTTCAAATCTTAATACCAAGAATAAGCAAATAAAGCTTTAAACAGATTCTCTCTTTTGGTCCAAAATGACCATACACGTCCTTCAGTTCCTCAAATCAAATTTGATCATCAAAAAGTCAAAGTTGCTCAATAAGTCATAATTAACCAGAATAGTTCCTTATTCAGATTTTAAATAATACCAAAATTACCCTTCATAATATAAACCCTCCATTAATTGTCCCAGTACCGCAAGAAGATCTAATTTCCCATCTCAAGTTCTTCTATGTATCCCCATCCCCTCATTAATAATCATCCGTAAAGGCTACACAACAGTTAATCCGCCTGTTGTTTAAAAACGGATCATGGGTTCAAGACATTGGTGATCCTTTAATAATAGATATTGGTACAAGCACAAAATACCCTTGGCAGTTGAGCCCACTGTTATTTCAGCCACTAAACAGCTGCAGTGAACCAATTCATCTCGAACCCGCCAATATTGTCACCTTTACTAGAAACTCATAGAAAGTATAACAACGCTTAAACCCATAAATAGCTAAATTAACATGAATAAAATTGCAAATGACTAATAGTTTCAAACCCATAAATAATTAACAACCATCTATAAAAACAAAACTGAAATTGCTGTAAATTGTCAATCATAATCATACGCTTGTTAAATGAATGCAATTATCAACGAATAAACTCACAGTTAGACGTTTCAATGCAATTATCAATAAAAAATATTTTCAAAATTCTGTTTTAGCCATTATTCTTATATTTTCTTATATTTCACTCGAAAAATATAAAAAAAATAAAAATAAATAAAAAAAAACCCGCTGTAATGCACATACG
The DNA here is from genome assembly GCF_021521415.1 of Bidens hawaiensis. Classification (NCBI taxonomy): domain Eukaryota; kingdom Viridiplantae; phylum Streptophyta; class Magnoliopsida; order Asterales; family Asteraceae; genus Bidens; species Bidens hawaiensis. Next base: position 137,360 of record NW_027496621.1, read on the forward strand.
TATTACTGTGTGATACCGTTGTATTACACATGTGTATTACTATGTATTTTTGAGTTTAATAGTGTTTTATTGCATATATTCAATATTTGTGTATTGTATATGTGTAGTAGTGTTGTATTATATGGAAAAAAAATAATAATAAAATAAAAGTCGATGTGGTGCACATGTGCGTTAATGTTGTATTACACATACGTACTAATGTGTATTCGATGTGTGTATTAGTCTTATATTGCATATATACAATAGTGTGTATCAAATATGTGCAATAGTGTTGTATTCTATGCAATACAAACACTTTTGCATATATGCAATGCACACTATTACACATACGCACTATACCAACGAGGTTACCGACAAGTTTTTTTTTTTTTTAACCAATAACAACATATAAGAATAATGGGAAAAAAAGAAACTTCAAAAAAAAAATTAAAAAAAAGTTAAAAATAGTTTTTTAGAAGTTTTTAGGAGTTCTTAAGTTTTCTCTTTAAGAGAAGTTTTCACTAGAACTCACCCCTATATATATATATATATATATATATATATATATATATATATATATATATATATATATATATATATATATATATATATATATATATATATATATAAATGAAGCATTTAGAAACTCTCTGGTTGCTCCCTAAATTCTCTAAAGACATCAGATTGGTTTATTTGTAAATAGAGGCTTCTCATGCATTTGACCCGAATTCATGGGTATGGGTCTCACCAAATCCAGATAGCTCTTATACGGGTTATAGCATCTCATTAAATTAAAAATTAATCTTGATATGAAAATCCTATAAAATAGGAATATACTAAAATTAATATCTGATTTTTAAAAAATATATATATTATTTATAATTAAGAAACAATTTTATAGTAAAAAAATAAGCGGGTCATGGGTCACCAAATCCAGATAGCTTTTAAACGGGTTATAACATATTTCATTTATTTGTGAAACTCTGTCATCATCAAACCCTAAATACATTATTAACTTTCTTACAATAAAGAAAATTAAAATTCAAAAAATAAATATTAAAAGACACAATATGTAAAGCAACCACGTAATACGGGGCATAAAACCCACTGTGTGTGTGTGTGTGCGCATATGGTGGAGTTATAATAAGAAGTGGAATGTGTCTAAAAAGTGTAAGAAGTAATCTGGTGCGTTAGATTTGGTGATCTGATAGTCTAGATTGAAAGTGTGTTTTGTAGGCTGTGTATTTTATTTTAATATTTGTTTTATAACACTCCATGGGCATAATCGTCCAGTGTGTTATATAATATATGGAAACATTATCAATCTATATTTTTAATTTTTTAATCCAAACTTAAAACTCAACACTAAGATTCCGACGCCACCACCTATTAACATCCGATCGTATGAAGTAACGCACTACACCTATTAACAAACACTAGAATTATAAAACTATATATAAAAACAGCATAACGATGATTACAAATTACAACTAAAGAAAAAAATTACAGAAACACTATATCTTCTAAAATCAAGATCCACAAAATAGGTGTGTTTTAATCAAATCGCAAATCCCAACACTCCAGTCATAGCCACCGGCATAATTAACTTCTTCACCAATCCGATCTCATCATGCCTTCAATGCCACTTCGACGCCACTCTTCGCAATTTCAATTTCGAAAACACACTATGCATGGATAACCTCTTTCGAACTGTGTTTTAGTTCTGAAACACAGTGAAATAAAAAAAAAATACTTTGCAGAACGATGACTTAATTTTTCATGACAAAAATAACAAAAAAAATTAATAATATGAACTTATCATGATTTTATAGTCACATCCAGAACGATGACTATTTGCATATGGTTAATTTCAAAATCAATCACCTTATCCATGAGATGAGTTCCTCTTAACATTCTGATTTCCCTATTGGATGATGTTTGTGTGGCAAACGTCACCGTCTATTTCAGTGGAGGTTTGTTATGTTTCACGTCCATCGAATCGTCGAAGCTTATTGACTTATTAGACTGATAATTAAAAATCTAGAAAACTTATAGATCTGCAGGTCCGTTGGTTTCAATGGTGCAGTTGTTTGCACAACATCGCCAGCAACCACCATCGCCGGTCACCTCCATAATATGTCAGTCCTCCACATAACACATCGAAGGTCCGTTGGTTTCAATGGTACAGTGGTTTGCACACCTTCGACGATCACCACCATAATATGTCGGTCCTCCACAGAACACATCGAAGGTTCGTCGGCTTCAATGGTGCAGTGGTTCGCACATCATCGTCGGTAACCACCATCACCTATCACCACCATAATATGTCCCCCCCTCCACAAAACACATAGAAGGTCTGTCGGTTTTAATGATGCAATTTCTTGCACACGATGTTTGACGCTTGGAAGTGACGGCAGCGAGGTGAAGATATATGGTTGTAAGTATTGGCAGAGATAGTAGCATTGGTGGTTATATCCATGAAACAAGGAAGGTTATTAACTATATTGTAAATTACCAAGATTAAAATAAAAGGAAAAGGACCATAGTACCCTTATGTGTTATAATTAATTCGATGGTCCAGATTTTTTCCTACACTTCTTACAAAAACTAGTCTTTTTATTCTAACCTTGCTACACACACACACTAGTGTTCTACCCGGTTCGTTACCCCGGGCATGTCGGATCTATTCATGTACATGTCGGGTTGCAATAGTGCACTAATGTGGGTTTGGTTAGTACCATAATTAAACCCATAAACTAAATTTGTCGAAATAAAAATAGTAACATATAAAAAAATAAAATATTTAAAACAACATTTATTCGGTTTTGAAAACCCTAGCATTGAAACCTGGACTTTGGTAAAGCCCTGGAGTGTAAAACAGAGAGTTACGACAGCGAGTCAGCATGAATTCGGCAGTAGTTCGTTACGTTATAAACAATGTTGCTAAAACTCGGGTGTTAAAAACTAAAGTAAATTTGTCAACTTCGCCCATAAAAAGACTAACACATGAACAAATAAAATATCAAAATGACATTAATTCGATCGGTTAAACTCGATTCGTTGTTAGAAACCGAGCATTATAGGTCTCGGGCGTTGCGGCGATGAGTCGACACGAATTTGGACAGTTTCAGACGTGTTCTTTATGGTATGATATTAACGACATTGGTTAAATCCAAGCATTAAAACTCAGAAAATAAATACCTAAAATTAACATATAAAAAACAAATTTAAAACGACATCTTTCGGTCGGTAAACCAGATGTTGGTAAAACCGGGGCATTTTCATTCGTAAGCATGGCGACAGTGAGTCGGTAAATCCTGGGCGTTCGTAAAACCTAAGCGTTCATAAAACCCAAGCGTTATTGGTCCCAGGTGTCGCAGCGATGAGTCAACATGAATTTGGTTGGTTCAGTCATGTTCGTTATGGTACTGGTACTAAACAAAAACGTCGGTAAAATCTGAACGTTCTCGGTCTCGGGCATTGAATCGGTAAAACCTGGGCGTTGCAGCGATGAGTTGACGCAAATTTGGTTGGTCTCGGTTACTTTCTTTATGGTATCGTAACTAAAACAAAAGGGTTAACAAACCCGAGCATTGTCGGTCTTGGGCGTTATGGTGGTAAGTTGACGCAAATTAAGTTGGAGGTTATATTCGTTACGGTAATGGAACTAAACAAAAAAGTTGGTAAAATCCAGGTGTTACGGCGGTGAGTTGGTAAAACCTGAGTGTTGTCCGTCTCGGGTGTTGTGGCGGTGTGTCGACTCGAATTCAATTAGTTTCAATTACGTTCGTTACGATAAGGAAACTAAATAACAAAAAAAAAGCAAAAAGCAAAACAAAAAAACACTGTGGCCCAATACGGATCCGCCACTTGCCCCCAATGGGATGCCTAGTGGCAGAAAACTTCTATTTTATATATAACTAGTAATTTACCTGCGCGTTGCGTGGCAAAATCAGTCGGTAAAATCCGGTGTTGCAGTGGCGAATCAACGCAAATTCAGTCAATAGCTACGTTCGTTACGATATTGGAAGTAAAACACAATGGAAACAAAAAAATAAAAATATAAATTGAGGTAGCCCAATGGGGTGGCGTCGATTGGTCCCGGATGACGGCAGCGTGTCAACGCGAATTTAGTTAGTATTAGCTACGTTCGTTATGATACTGGAACTAAAACAAAAAATAAAAATTAAGGTGAGTTAATGGGGTGACTTCGGTCGGTCCCAAACACTGAGGCAGTGACTCTACGACACTCACATAACATATTATAATTTTATTGTTAACATATTTAAAACAATGTTTATTCGGTCGGGTGACCCAGGCGTTGGTAAAACCCCGATCATTGCAACGGTAAGTTGACTCGTATCCGGTGTTCTGGTGGTGAAATCTGTAAAACTTGGGCGCTGGTAAAATCCGAGCTTTCCGGCGAAGGGTCAACTTGATTTTGTCGATTTCATTTACATTTGTTACGGTACTATAACTAAAATTAAGTTAGGTAAAACCCAATTGTCGGTACCGGACATTGCGTGGTGAGTCTGTAAATCTCGAGTATTGTCAGTCCCAAACGTTGTGGGAGTAAGTCGTCACAAATTCGGTAATACAAAAATACAACACGTTCGTTACAAATCTAGAAAAAAAAACAAAAAGAAATAACACTTAACCAATAACTTTTTTTAAAAAAAAAATTGAACCGTTGAGGTGGTGTCACTTGGCCCAATTAGGGCCTTGCGGCACCAACCATCAACTTTACTTATATATAGATAATAGGTGATATATATATATATAGGATCAGGATCATGTGAGAACTTTTTGGGAATTGAGAACTATGAGAACCATTTTTGACCACAAAAAACCCAAAAATAAAAAAATCATAAAACAAAAAAAAACACAAAAATAAAAAAAGTAAAAAAACCAAAGTGCTTATTTATCATCCCGGTTTCTAAAAAAATAAAAAAAAACGTAAAAAAAAATTCTCGGTTTAGCTAAATTATACAAATACATATATGTATAATATGTACATATATGTACACACATGTTTTTTTCCTATACACATATATATAATTTAAGGTAAATGATAATGTACATATGTGTACATTACATAACTAGAGATTAAATGAAGTATACATATGTGTATAGGTATAATACGAATTAAAAAGAAGAAAAAAATCGGCTTTTTTTATTATACATATATGTATAATATGTACACACATGTTTTTTCCTATACACATATGTATAATTTAAGGTAAATGATAATATACATATGTGTACATTACGTAACTAGAGATTAAATGAAAGTATACATATGTGTATAAGTATAATACGAGTTAAAAAAAATTTCGTTTTTTTTAATGAAACCGGAATGAAATATAAGAATTTTGGTTTTTTTACTTTTTTAAAATTTTCGGTTTTGTTTGTTTTATAATTTTTTTAATATTTTTTTAGAGAGTTTTTTTAGTGGTCCAAAATGGTTCTCAAAGTTCTCAATTTGCCAATGGTTCTTTTAGGATCCTTACCCTACATATATATATATATATATATATATGACAAGGTTCATTTCATAAGTTTTCTTATTGTTAAAAGTGCGAGAAGTCATTATAACCAATAATGTAATTTTCTTTTTATTTTATGTTTAATTAATTACTATGGCATATTAGTGAAATTTTCATGATTTGTTTTTGGTAACTAATAAATAAGTTAGGAGTTTCAAACATAATTTTCTTTTTATCATTTTTTATATTATATTGATTGTTAATTTTTTATTATTTCAAAATTCTTTTCACAAAATCAGTTTTTTATATTAAAACAACTCATTCATAATAATTATCCCTAAACATTAAAAATACACACTACACGTCAATGCTAATAGCATATCATATACACATAATACAACACATCCTAAACATTACACATCAATTTTAACAATATATCCTACACATCAAATAGCATATCCTACACATCATAAAGCATATCATATACATTAAGCAACACATCTTACACGTCATACAGCATGTCCTACACATAAACCTATTTACATCTTATTTACAGTTTATCAGCAAACAAATCTACATCTTTTTTATTTTATTTTTAATTTCAAGATTTGTATATGAATTATACATACACACTTCAAAATACCACATACACAATACATAAATGAACAAACACACAATAAAATAATTACACATACACAATTTAAAGTATCACCTGCACTGTATATATACGAACCTATACATTACTTAAATGAACCTACACGTGATAAAAGATACACATAAATACTTCAAAAATACAACATATAAAGTACATATATTAACTTACAAAGTAAATAAATGAGCCTACACACGATAAAAATTAGAACTACACTATTCGAAATACCACCTACACGGTACATATATGAACTTACATATTACATAAATGAACCTACAAGATAAAAATTATACTTAAACAATTCAAAATACCACAAATACAATATATGTATGAACCTATATAGACATAAATGAACCTATACACGAAAAAAAATATACATACACAATTTGAAATACCACATACACTAACAAAATAAATAATGCAACTTTTAACATAATCATTTTTAAATTATGAATTTAATTAGTAAATTAATTAATTGTGAACAAATTAATTCCTAAATAATATAACTTTAACATATTCTTGGTTAGCGTTTTTTTTATGAACATTGAAGAACGTGTTAGCTTGTATAAACTAGAAAACATATGGTGAAACTAACGAATTTATTTGATAATAAAAAGTTTTGGTAATATAGGTTATATGATTTTTTTTCTTTTTTTTGTAGGTTGTAATAACTTCTAGCGAGCTTAAATTATTATAATATTTTATTTGAGAGATGATGTAGTTAAAATTTAGGAATGTAATAATGAAATATAAGTTACAAATGTGGCTTCTAGAAAGCAAAATACCAACATACCCTTTTTGTTTGAAACTTCATTAATTTCCATTAAGATGTTGAAACTCATAATTACATTATTACCATTTTGATTGTAGACCATAGATCAATCATCATCAATGGTGATGATTAACTTCTCGCACTTCTCACTATAAAATCACTTCTCGCAAGATCCATCACCTATATATATACATATGATTGGGGGGTAGGGTGGAGTTATCATAAGAAGTGGAGTGTGTCTAAAAAGTGTAAGAAGTAATCTGGCGCGTTAGATTTGGTGATCTAGATGAAAAGTGTGTTATTTAGGCGGTGTGTTTTATTTTAATACTTGTTTTATAACACTCCAGGGGCATATTCGTCCAATGTGTTATATTATATATGGAAACACTATCAATCTATAATTATCATTTTTAATCCAAAATTAAAACACAACACCAAGAACATCACAAGACATATAACAGTGTGTTTTAAATCAAAATAATCAAAATTTAAAAAAACCCCAGATTTTAATCAAAATTTAAAACACAACATCAAGAACACCAAGAACTAAAACACACTAACTTTCACATCATAACCAATATTAATGAACAAGATATATTACATTGTGTTTTTAAATCAAATAATAATCAAAACTTAAAAACAACACCAAATTTTAATCCAAAATTAAAACACAACACCAAGAACACAAATAACTTAAAAACCACCGTCTTTTAGTTCTAGTACCAAAATTAAACTTTGAATGACTACGATAAACAAAAACACTATATATAGCTAAGAATTAAAAGCGAGCCATAACCAATATTCATTAACAAATACACTATATTCTTTATTATTTGAAAGAGTAACAAATAATCAGCATTCATGAACAAAAACACACTATATAGCAAAATATACACAACTAACATTCATGAACAAAAACATAGTTACAACAAATTCATAACCATGTTTTTCAAAAACTCTGATCAGCCATCACATTAAAATATATCCCCAAATTATCAATCATTGCTACTGCATATCAACAGGAGGATCTTCCATAACCAGATCCTCCACGGGTGAGTTTTCAATCTCTGTATCACTGTTATTATCATCCGAAGTAGCAACAGGTTCAGATCTACCTACACATCTCGTTTGCGGCGAAAAAACGGGAACCGGATCTGACACGAGAATAACAGTTGGGGCAATTTTTTACGTTAAATCGGTCGATGAAATGGCGACGTCAGCGAGGGTCATGCTTCCGGCGATCGGTCATGGCTAGGGCATCTGCGCCGGTGCCGGTGTTGACAAAGTCATAGGCAACAGACCAAAACTTGAGTACAGTAGGGTAGGTGGTCGGCGATCGGAATCGAATAGTTGACGTTGGTGGTCGGAGAGCCCGTTCATCGTGATTAAATAAGACAGTTGGTTGTTGAACAAAAATATTTTTGTTTCTTTTTCCATGTTTTGTGATTTAAAAGGAGATGCTGTATGTGTTTTATTAATCTAATAGTCTATATTTCTTCCTACACTTCTTAAAAAAAATTGACTTATTCTAACTTTGCTCATAATTAGGTTCATTTCAGAAGTGTTTTTAGCGTGAGAAGTGCGAGAAGAGATTCTGACCAATCAGAAGTTTTCTTTTTAATTTTTGGATTATTTAATTGTAGCAATATATTTATAAAATGTTTAGGAGTTTCTTTTAGTAATTAACTAGGTTATTGACCCGTGTACGACACGGGCGGAAATGTAGAAATCGTTCTAAACATATATATAATTTCAAACAAGTTATTTTTTAATATATTTTTGAGACAACAACATGATTTCTAATTGCAATTAATATTCATGCGCAAACAAAGTATTGAAATACATAAACTTACAAAGAATAACTTTAATTAGTAAAATGTTTACGAAGAAAATTTAAAAACTTCAAAGCATAAACTTCATAAACTTTAAAAAATATTAACAGAAAACAAACAAACCTCACTAACATTATTCTATAAAGCAAGCAAATCAGAAAATAAGCATCCATGAAAGATTCCTAATAAGCATCCAAGAATGATTCGGGTTACTTTTCTTTCTGGACCGGGAACACAGTTGATGACATAACATTCATGTACCAACCTAACAAACATAATGACCAACTGACTACGAAAATTGTTTTTACACTTCATGTGAAAAGTATTGCACCATAATAAATTGAAGCACGTCCAAAATGCATTTAAGAACATCACAAAATCGAAACCCTTTTAAAATGACATGTTTTGACCAGAATCAAATCGTTACGTTTTGAGAATGACCCATTTTAACCGAGCCAAATCGATATTTTCTAAAATTGACCCGTTATGATCCGAACCAAATCGATACAATTTTAAAAAGACCCGTTGAAACCCGAACGAAATCGATACCTTTTTATATTGACTCGTTATAACACACTTGAAAACTAAGAAAAAAAATGAAAGGTAACACATACAACGTTATTAGCGTTTTGAAATACTTTCTACCAAATGCCAATTTATTATTAATGGTTATAAAAACAACTTTATAAAAAAAACCGAACATAAACCAAAAGCCTAAATGAAACAAAAAAAAAATAACTACCATGAAACTTTGAAAAGAAAAACTCAAACTCATTAAGGAACGCATGCATTATTATTATTATTATTATATTAGATTAATATATGTTGAATATAATTTAGTTGAATGTAATTTAATATAATTTTGAATTATTTTATTAGAAAGAAATTATGAGAATGTATATTATTTATAGAAAGAGTTATTGTTTTAATAGTATAGTAGATACTAATTAATGTTAAGTTACAAATGATTATACACTTATTTTTATTTTTGTAATTTGATTTAATCTTTATACAATTCATAAAACAAAACCATCATGCTCATACTATAAAAAATATAAATATATTAACCATCATAAAAACAAATACCTACACAAATCATAATATTAACCTACACATACAAAAACTAGTTCATGTTATCACGTACACAGATCACAATATTATATACGTGCACATAACTAGTTCATGTTAACCTACACAAATCACAATAATAACCTAAATATACAAACTTACTTCATGTTATAGCCTACCCATTCATATTTACCTACACATATCAGAATATTAACCTACACAAACTAACCTTGTTCATGATATCACATACAATTAATAGTAATAACCTAAACTTGTAAAATATTCGCAATGTAGGAACACATCATATTTTTTTATAATTTTAATTATTTTATAATCTATCTTTTATATGTAGGCAAATACGAGTTATGTGTAGATGAATATTATTTATATGTAGGTGAAAACAAAATGAACTAGCAAGCTGTGTAGGTGAATACGATATATGTGTAGGTAAATATTAGTTATGTGTTGGTGAAAAATAAAAGAAACAAAATTAGTGTAGGAGAAAATAAGTTGTGTTGGTAAATACGAGTTACATTTTGATAAAAATAAAATAACTAACAATTTGTATAATTGAATATGAGCTATGTGTAGATTATTATGTTACTTGTGTAGGTGATCAATTTAATACAATTTACCTACGTATACATTTTTTTTATATGTAGGTAATAGATAATTCAAATTTGTAACTTTCTACTAGAATTAATGTGGAGAATATTTTAGGAGTAATTAAAGAAGTTAATGTATTGAATAAATTAGAGATAATCAATGGTTGAAATCGACTTCTCGTTATAATATCACTCCTCGCATGATCCATTCCAATATATATATATATATATATATATATATATATTCTTAGGCAAATTGAATTTTAATAAACTTATCTTTTTATAGTTGGCTGATAATAATCTCACATCCAAAAATAACTGCCACTAGTCCTACCTTTCACGCTAATTATTATCATTGAACCTCTGTTAAAAAAACTTAACTCCGTTATGTATTTTCAAAGTTTCAGACTGATGTTTTAGGTCTTTTAATCAGAATGATGATATGAGTCGGTTGATGGTTGATGTAAAAGTTACCTTCAAATGATACTCCAAACGACAAGACGGTGCTTCAATTCGAGTGTTTACACTTCTAATTAACCTCAAGGTTCATTCCCTAGGACTATGTATTTGACATTTGCTTCCTCAGATTATTAATATCTCTTTTGGTTATCATATTCAATACAGAACATCTTGAAATTTGAAATTCATATTGATACTTGATATATTTTTTTCTCTATGCTTTTAAATTTAATTATGCTACATATATAGTTAACACTTATTTGGCTATGGCTGGAATTCTAAGATATGATTATTATTTTATAATAGAACTAAGTCCATAACCTTGATTTTTACAAGTTAAAAGTACAATTTTTTTATTAGAAATATAAACATTTATATCTACATTTAGATTCATTAAATAGTGTTTGGTATCTTAAACTAAAAGTTCTAGAATGATAATTATTCATCAATGCATAAAAAGTGAACAATACTTAAATTGAATTCCATGGTTACAAAACATAGCATAAAGCCATTAACTGATGGATCAAATTGTTAACAACAATAGATTTCCCATAACATATAATCTAGTAAACAAAATGACAAAACAAAGATTAAAAGGCCAATATAACCAACATGAATAAGAAAAAGAAAAATGAAACGAAAAACGATAGCAAGCAATTCGAATCTTTCATGACCAAGAAACCAGTTTCTATCATGAAGATCCTCAGACAAGGAGAGATGTCAACCTTTTTTCGGGAAAAATGCGTCAGACCATGAAGAATTAGGATCTTTAAGAAATGACTTCATCATGTCATCTAAGTTATCATCATGTTGATCACTAAGCCAGTCAGGCAGGTACCATTCAGCATTTTCAGCATCATCTAAAGTTCCAGGATTCTCCATCACCGGTACATAAGGATCTACATCCATTCCTTCTGCCGCTATATTGTTAGCAGTGCTGCTACCACCCACAACTTCCTGCGGTTGTGGCTGCTGTGACTCTGGTACGCGTGCCGCGGAAAGGGCATCACCTTTGAGAAGCTCGATCCTTTCATCAATTTCCGAGATCTTAAGACCAACGAAAGACACAAGTTCAATCAAATCTGTTTGATTCAAGTCAGCTACTGAGACTTTACCACTCAAGCAGTCTGACATCATATTGGCCTTCATAATCTCCTCGTTCGCCATCTTCTGCTTCTTAAGCTGCTCCTTGGCCTTTTCGATCCTTCCCTTGAGGTAGCTAACTTGATTGAACATATTCTTGCTCCTTTCCATGGGTTTCTTGCCCATGAACTGATTCAACACATGTTGGATAACAGTTTTATCCTCAGGCCATAACTCGAGTTCAGGTTCATACGAGCTATACAAGATCATACACGCCTCGACGTCGCATAAGATACATAGTTCACGCAACTTCTTCTTTAAAGATTCCTTTCTTTTCATGAAGGAATTTTTTCTTGCCTTGATGTCCTCTATGAAAGCAAGCTTTACTTTGGTTCTTGGCATGATAAGAGTTATGCCAAAGAAGCAATGCAATTGTGAAAGTTTGTGTGTGAATTTCAATGATTTTGACACTGGTTCTTATAAGAAAAAAGTTAATTAATATGGAATATTTTTTTTAATGATCTTGCATTGTGGTAATTAATTTTAAAGATTTAGTAAAAAACGAATGATGACTTGATATTTGTTTAGCTTTTCGTGGACAAAAAACTTGAATAAAATCTCATCATAACATATTTTACATAGTTAATGGAATAAACTTGTCGTTAGTATTAATGAGTAAGATTTGAAGGTTATTAGCTTACGGGTGTCGCTAAATGTATCCTCCCCCTTCATTTTTACTAAACGTACCCCCTCTCTCAACTTTTTCATTAAAAGGATTCAAACATTTTTATTTTTTTTCCTACTCTGTTATGCTATATTTTAGGAAAAATTCCCAAAATAGCCCCTTTTAGAAAGAGAAAGCCCAAAATAGTCCTTTTTTCCTCAAATATTTTTAGAATTTGGACTTTCCAGACGCATTGAGAAAAGATAATAATATAGGGGGAGCATGCCAAAATAACTAAGGAAAGTTAGGGAGGAGACCAAATTTTGGAAAGTAATGAAGGGAAAGTCCAAATAATTTTGAAATCTTAGAGTAAAGGTTCAAATTTCTACTAAACTTTTTTTCTCAAAAAACCGTCTTGAGAGACTGTTTTTTTTTATGTTTCCTACCTTTTCCGTCCATATTTTCAAATTCTAGGAAAAAGAGATTTTCAAATCTCGTCTTGAGAGACGAGATTCTACCACCACCTACCGTTCGCTTTCTACCACCACCACTACCACCACCATCCACCACCACCACCCACCGTTCGCCACCACCACCATCCACCCCCACCGTCCGCCACTACCATCTATCACCACCCACCACCATCGTCTGCCACCACCATCCGTCACCCACCGTCCTCCACCACCACCGTCTTCTCCATCATCTTAATCTTCATCTTCATCTTCATCTTCATCTTCATCTTCATCTTCATCGTCGTCGTCATCATCATCATCTTCATCTTCATCTTCATCTTCTTCATCTTCATCTTCACCTTTTCACCTTCATTTTCATCTTTATCTTCATCTTTACCATCGGGTGGTAGATGGTGGTGGTGGAGGATGGTGGGTGGTGGGTGGTGATCGATGGTAGTGGCATAAGGTGGGTGGGTGGTGGGAGTGGATGGTGGTGGTGGCGAACGGTGGGTGGTGGTGGTGGTGGATGGTGGCGATAGTGGTGGTGGTAGAAGGTGAACGGTGGGTGGTGGTGGTAGAATCTCGTCTCTCAAGACGAGATTTGAAGATCTCTTTTTCTTTGAATTTGAAAATATGGACGGAAAATGTATGAAACATAAAAAAACAGTATCTCAAGACGGTTTTTGAGAAAAAAAGTTTAGTCGAAATTTGAACTTTTACTTCAAGATTTCAAAATTATTTGGACTTTTCCTTCATTATTTTTCCAAGTTTGAGTAGATAACTTCAAGAGCCATAAACCCCTTTAACGTTGTGCTTTAACTTTCATGCATCATGTTGTTATGCAACCGCATAATCCACTCTTTTTCTTTATCATAATATCCAGCGAACACCATATACAAATGCTTATGCGATTTTTATAATTCTATACATAAAACTAGTCATCTATAAAGTATTAAAAGACACAAAGATGCAATCTAAACATACTTTAGCCCAATTTAATTTAAGATGAGAATATTAATCAATTTGGACACCACATTAGATAACGGGCCCTAGCATGTTAAAACGTTTTATGAGCCATCCCACTTCCACACAAAAAAACCCGACTTGGACAAAACCGGTTTGGACCAAACCCAACCTGCAAATGCGTATGCTAGTGCGTAGTCGCATTCTCTAAAACCAGTTTTGAACCCGATCAGACCCAATTTTGAAAATCATGAAAAAAAAAATAAACCATTTTTTTTTGCTTTTAATTTAGCCTTAAACATGCTTATAACCGGAACCAAACCAAATCGATTTGGGGGGTGTTTGGGTAAGCTTTTAAAATTGTTTTTTTTGCTTTTTGAAAAGCAAAAGCGATTTTTGAAAAGTTCAAATTTGAAGCTTTTGAAGCAGCTTTGTCAAACACATTTTGCTTTTCAATAAACAAACAAGCAAATAAGTAAGTTTTAAAAGCTCACCCAAACACCCCCTTGATAGGTTTGAACATTTTTTCTGTTTAACCAGTTTATAACCCGAACCGTTATTTTAAAAACCAATTCTTATAACTTGTTGACCAACCCGATCCTGTTCATAACCCAACCTGAACCGCTTTCGTACACCTCTAACCCACAATATTTCATATGGGTGTTCCCGATCTTGAATCAATCTTCAGAACACTCATCATCAAGCTCAAACTTTTCAAGAAACAAAAACACCCAAATTACACAACACACTCAAACCCGAAAACTGATACAAAACATCATGTCCAACAACATCAAGATCAACATCAAACTATTCAAAACAACCACATCAAACATGAAACCTTAACCCAAACAATAACAGATCACACAGTTTCAAACACATATCAATTATTACGCAAGCGCCTCATATCGGTCAACGTCGCGATCTGGGTTGATGCAAATAATAGCATAAAGTGCGTAAATGATCCCAGGAAGATAACCCAGAATGGTCAACACCAAACATATAAAGAACTCAACCTGCAAAACTAAAAATACTGGTTCAGGCATTTGATCAAACAGTTGGTGTGCATAATCGAAAACCGGGTTACCGTGCAGCAGCCGTAGCGGAGACAGACGCCCAGCGGCGGTAGGAAGATGGAGAGGATGATCTCGCAGAGGAGAAGACACCCAGATGACATTTTTGGTGATAAATTTTGGGATTGAGTGTGGATTTGATGAGTTTTGGGGTTGAGGAAATTAAGTGGGAGTTTAAAAAATATAATTAAAGTCCTTCATGTTTTATATATGTTGTAAGTCTAGTCCTTGAAAACGTGTGGGTCACACAAAAGGTTTACATGAGTTCAAACGCTATGTGATCATGTGAATCTGAAAATCGCGATAGGTTATGCTGTATGGTTCATGTTTCCTCGGTCAAGTGTGCATGTTGCACATAGTAGGGGTACCCAAAATATCTGAATATGATGCCGCAAATGACCTCATTTGTCCACTTTGCGGCGCCTAATTGACTACTCTTTTTTGTTTTGTTTTAATTCAATTTTTTAAACGGTTATTCGTATCGACTCGCATCGTAACTCCTGGGACCGTCAACGCTCGGGTTTTATCGACTTTTTTGGTTTTAGTTCCGATACCGTATCGAACGTAACCGAATCCGACTTAATTCATATTGACTCAGTGCCGCAATGCCCAGGACCAACAACGCTCGGATTTTATCAACGTCAAGGTTTTACATCCATAACGAATGTAACGAAAGCCAGTCGAATGCCAATTTGTTTTTGTTTTGTTTTTCTTTGTTTTGTTTTAGTTCCAATAGCGTAACGAACGTGACGGAAACCGACAGAATTCGCGTAGACTTGGTGCATTTTGTTTTAGTACCGGTACTGTAATGAAAACCGACCGATTGTCGATTTTCTTTTTTTGTTTTAGTTTTAGTTCTGGTACCATAATGAACGTGACGAAAATCGACCGGATTTGTATAAGCTCACCAACTCAACGCCCGGGAACATCGGTTGGGTTTTACCAATTTTGAGTTTTACCGACCGAGGGCACCCTATTGGTGTACCTTAATTTTTATATATTTTTTGTTTTATTTTTTGTTTTAGTTCTAGTACAACAGCGCATATAACTAAAACCGACTTAACTCAAGTCGACTTACCGCCTCAAGCTTAGGACCGACAACGCTTGGCTATTACCAACACTTGAGTTCTACCGGCCTGCGCCGGCGCAACGCGTCAGGTAAAAGACTAGTTTACATATATTTGGATCGGTTTGGGTCGAACTGCTCTAACACATACAAACTCTAATTCTCAATACTTTGTAATCAATGAGTTTTCAGAAACTCAAAGTTTTTAATCATTTATATAAAATGGGCATTTACATATATCCTCTTCTCAAGTTCCTTTATTATATATTTACCTAACCATTATAAATCAATTACACATTTCTTCTCTCTTAACCACATATATTACATATCTTTCCATTTTATTAATATGAACTAATTAAATGTCTCTTTTACCCTTACTGAATTAATTAAATAACTATTTACAGATACCCTCTTCCTAAGTACATCAATTACATATCTCCCCAGTTTCAACCTAAACGAAATCGGTGTTAAGACGAATGTATCGAACGCTAATAAATCCAAATTTTTAATTGTCACACCCCGCCTTCGGGCCTAGGTGTGTGACTCACAGTTGGTACCACTTTTGTCAATTTATCAAAGTTTGCAGCGGAAAATGTTATTTTAAAATATTTACTTTCATAACATAGGGAATTAAATACCCTTGTTTGGTTTACAAAATTACTTGTTTAAAAACAAGTTTAATATATATATGCCTCAATACAAAATTTGCCGAGCCACCAGCTGTAAACTATGCCTAGTAATCTTCAATCTCCACTGGCATATCCATCACTATTCCTAACTCCTGGTTACCTGAAAACAGTCTCAAAATAGGTCAGCTATATGCTGGTGAATACGCTCTCTCAATAAAACATTTTCACAATTCGTAATAACACAACACCAATAGTGTTCAACAACTCAGTGGGTCTCAATCCCATCTCATCGGAACTAACATACGCACAAACCACATAATCGGACTTCACTCGCCCTAGAGACAGTCACTTGCCTCATAGTCAGTATGCCCGTAGTGTGCCCACTACAATTCATATATGTAAGGATCCAGACACATGTGTATTTTAGCCTGAGTGTTTAGTACTACCTTGTATCAAAACATTTTAGAGGATTTGAACCAATCCTCATGCAAGTATTTCCATAACTCTTTTACATATGGATAACAGTTCATAGTTTCAAAGAGTAAATATCTTTTCAAAATATACAGTACATAGACGTATTCACGTCATAAAACATTTCACGCTATAAAAAGGTTTGGACGTATTCTGTCACACCCCGTTAATCGAATTGCGGAAGCGTAAAACGGAAATGCAACATATACAACTGGTATCAAATGCATTGTTCATAAAGAAACATTACTAACTAATTTACAATATATTACATCGTTCTAACATCTTTTACAAACTAGGTGATACAATCAAACCGGTTCTTCAATTACTTTACTTCTAACTCAAATGCTCATGACATCAATCACCAATCAGACACGTAACGCACTGGAAATTACTTCTCATATCTGATTACCTGAAAAGCATGTTAAAACAGGTTAACTACGAATAGTTGGTGAGTTTCATAAGTTTAACGAAATCAGTTCTGCGTACCACACAGTCATAGTTTGTATGTACGCGCGTATGTAAAAATATGTATTTACGTTTGTATAAATATGTACAGCTATATCCTTGTGTGTGCATATGCACACATGTAAGTTTATAATATAAATTCGAAATTTCGGTAAAATCGTGATTGTTTGTTCGTACTACCTGTTTCCAATTTCCGTGTTTAACCAACCACTGTGGACCCCCTTCCTCCCACAACGGTTCCACATAAACTCAACCACTGTGGCCCCCCTTCCGCCCACAATGGTTCCGCGTTAACATCAACCACTGTGGTCCCCCTTCCACCCACAATGATTCCACGTAAACTCAAACATTATATAGTGTACACGCAAATAATTAGTATATTCTACACATAGTATTTCCTACGGCTAATCACATAGCATGTATATAGACACATATACACATATAGTATTTATCACGTATCACCAAATACTGTTGCTCCCCATCCGCCCACAATACGCACAATCACATTATTTTCTTAACATTCATGTCATAATCAAGTTAGTTCGTTTAATAAGTTGCAGCAGAACTTGGCTCATAGGCCATACTCAACTTTAGTTTAGTAAGTTGCAGCAGAACTTGACTCATAGGCCATACTCAACTTTAGTTTATAAGTTGCAGCAAAACTTGGCTCATAGGCCATACTCAACTGTAGTTTGTTACTATTGTGGCCCCCCTTCCGCCCACAATAGCCCCATAATCATCACAGACCACGTTATCCCCATGGCCATTACAGACCACGTTGTCTCCCAAATTAGTTATGTTTAACATTACATAACGTGTTTGTATAAACATGCTGTCACGTGTAATTTCATTATGTTTTGCAATTCGTATTATCTCCACTCAATATATCAATCAACGATAATAATCATCTTTCATCAGCACATAGTCAATCATTATGTTTGTAGGGACATTTCATATATAAATGTTCAGATATTTTATATCCTGATCCGTTTTCAGATAGATAACGTGTATAAACATGCTTTCCACCCCAAAAGTTCGTAAAATAGTTTAAAGAGTGGGGTCATGAAACTCACTGTTTTGTAGGCACTCAGTGCGAGGTCAGCTCGGGGTTCGTTTCACTTGCTATCACTTAGTCCCTATAGTCCAAATTATAATAATATTAATATTTTAATATTATTATAATCTCAGTATTAAACAGGGCTGTATAACTAATCTGGGTATAGCTGGAACGCCCAGAAAGTGGCAATAGGCTTAGGTTGTGATGTTGTTCAATGTCTAATACTTCAAAACCGAACTTGGCTCAGATTCCCGTTTTCCCAGCTGGGTCAAGTTGTTCGTTTACGCGTTCAGAAAACAGTTATGGTAAAATAAGCTTGGGTAAATGTATTGTTTAATAAAATGATTAAGTTATAAAGAAGGATCACATACTGGGGTCCCAGATTAGCCACGGGGCCCGTTTCCGTTTATTCAGTTTGATTTGAGAATAAACGCGCACAATCCACCCGGATTGTCCAGGTTTCTCATAGAAAAGTTCGTTTTTACTTAATTCCAATTCTTGGTGATTTAATATTCTCGCAGGTTCGCTAGTCGCGAACTTGCCGGTTTTTATAAAAACTGAATTTGTTTAATATTTAAATTAACATAATTAATTAACCATTAATCATTAAATTATGAAAATTTAACCACTTATCAATTAAAATATGTAGATTTTTATAAAAATATTTCTGGAATTAATTATTGATTTATTAATTTATAAAAGTTCATTTTGTCAGCTATATTTCGCCTGAAAATCGTGCGTTTACCCCAAACAATTTCCAAAATTTCCACAAATCGTGAATGCTCAAATCATGTCCCAAATCAACCTGTATCAATTCCAGAATGTAAAAAGCTCGTGCGATATTCTTTTCGACCCAAATTCGGCTATAAAAATTCACATGAACGCATATTCACAAAACACCTTTAGACTACTCCAAATGATCTCAAAATTCATATGTGATCAAAATACCTAAAATCTGAGTTCCCAAAAAAATTTCATAATTTTTGAAGTACTTAAGCTATTTTTCCCAAATAAATGTCCCAATTCGGTAATAAATTCGCCAAATATTCTCGGATGGTCGAAAAATTACCAAATTTAAACAGGGACTTGACATGGTCCCTGATGTTTCTGCAAAAGTTCAAGGCCTAAAAATATGCACATCACAACTTAACCAAAACAACCCGTAAACGAGTGTTTTGGCATTACCTTAGCTGGTTTGGCTCGTTTCCGACTTTCTAACCAAGTTTTCAGGTTCCTGTGCTTCTATGAAAGCTAGATACAAGTCCTATATCACAAACCAAGCAATTTTTCATCAACATAACAGCCCATAACTTAGGGTTTCGGCTAGTGCACAACAACGAACTTTTGAACCGTAAAAACGCCGTTTCAACCCTTTAATCCGTGTTTATGGCCAAAAAAACGATTATACCAGGTTCCTCACCATGTGTATGATCAAAACATGTTTATGGACCATTTTTAGGGTTTTTACATGGTTAGGAATGATTTTTGGCAATTAAGCTATTTTTATATGATATTAATCGAGTTTAAACGAGCCGAAAATCGATTATTTATCACATTTTTACCTAGTTTCTTGCTGGTTCTTGATGGAGAGCTGCTTGTGTCCAGAATTCTCATGAAAATGATTTCACAAAATATCTTAAACTTGTTTAATATTAAAAGGAAAACCAAGGGTAAAAAAGTCTTTTTTGGTGGTAGAAGGTGAACGGTGGGTGGTGGTGGTGGTGGATGGTGGCGGTGGATGGTGGTGGTGGCGAACGGTGGGTGGTGGTGGTGGTGGATGGTGGCGATAGTGGTGGTGGTAGAAGGTGAACGGTGGGTGGTGGTGGTAGAATCTCGTCTCTCAAGACGAGATTTGAAGATCTCTTTTTCTTTGAATTTGAAAATATGGACGGAAAATGTATGAAACATAAAAAAACAGTATCTCAAGACGGTTTTTGAGAAAAAAAGTTTAGTCGAAATTTGAACTTTTACTTCAAGATTTCAAAATTATTTGGACTTTTCCTTCATTATTTTTCCAAGTTTGAGTAGATAACTTCAAGAGCCATAAACCCCTTTAACGTTGTGCTTTAACTTTCATGCATCATGTTGTTATGCAACCGCATAATCCACTCTTTTTCTTTATCATAATATCCAGCGAACACCATATACAAATGCTTATGCGATTTTTATAATTCTATACATAAAACTAGTCATCTATAAAGTATTAAAAGACACAAAGATGCAATCTAAACATACTTTAGCCCAATTTAATTTAAGATGAGAATATTAATCAATTTGGACACCACATTAGATAACGGGCCCTAGCATGTTAAAACGTTTTATGAGCCATCCCACTTCCACACAAAAAAACCCGACTTGGACAAAACCGGTTTGGACCAAACCCAACCTGCAAATGCGTATGCTAGTGCGTAGTCGCATTCTCTAAAACCAGTTTTGAACCCGATCAGACCCAATTTTGAAAATCATGAAAAAAAAAATAAACCATTTTTTTTTTGCTTTTAATTTAGCCTTAAACATGCTTATAACCGGAACCAAACCAAATCGATTTGGGGGGTGTTTGGGTAAGCTTTTAAAATTGTTTTTTTTGCTTTTTGAAAAGCAAAAGCGATTTTTGAAAAGTTCAAATTTGAAGCTTTTGAAGCAGCTTTGTCAAACACATTTTGCTTTTCAATAAACAAACAAGCAAATAAGTAAGTTTTAAAAGCTCACCCAAACACCCCCTTGATAGGTTTGAACATTTTTTCTGTTTAACCAGTTTATAACCCGAACCGTTATTTTAAAAACCAATTCTTATAACTTGTTGACCAACCCGATCCTGTTCATAACCCAACCTGAACCGCTTTCGTACACCTCTAACCCACAATATTTCATATGGGTGTTCCCGATCTTGAATCAATCTTCAGAACACTCATCATCAAGCTCAAACTTTTCAAGAAACAAAAACACCCAAATTACACAACACACTCAAACCCGAAAACTGATACAAAACATCATGTCCAACAACATCAAGATCAACATCAAACTATTCAAAACAACCACATCAAACATGAAACCTTAACCCAAACAATAACAGATCACACAGTTTCAAACACATATCAATTATTACGCAAGCGCCTCATATCGGTCAACGTCGCGATCTGGGTTGATGCAAATAATAGCATAAAGTGCGTAAATGATCCCAGGAAGATAACCCAGAATGGTCAACACCAAACATATAAAGAACTCAACCTGCAAAACTAAAAATACTGGTTCAGGCATTTGATCAAACAGTTGGTGTGCATAATCGAAAACCGGGTTACCGTGCAGCAGCCGTAGCGGAGACAGACGCCCAGCGGCGGTAGGAAGATGGAGAGGATGATCTCGCAGAGGAGAAGACACCCAGATGACATTTTTGGTGATAAATTTTGGGATTGAGTGTGGATTTGATGAGTTTTGGGGTTGAGGAAATTAAGTGGGAGTTTATGGGTGGCCCACACATCTACATCATGAATAATGTGATGTTATTAAAAAATATAATTAAAGTCCTTCATGTTTTATATATGTTGTAAGTCTAGTCCTTGAAAACGTGTGGGTCACACAAAAGGTTTACATGAGTTCAAACGCTATGTGATCATGTGAATCTGAAAATCGCGATAGGTTATGCTGTATGGTTCATGTTTCCTCGGTCAAGTGTGCATGTTGCACATAGTAGGGGTACCCAAAATATCTGAATATGATGCCGCAAATGACCTCATTTGTCCACTTTGCGGCACCTAATTGACTACTCTTTTTTGTTTTGTTTTAATTCAATTTTTAAACGGTTATTCGTGTCGACTCGCATCGTAACTCCTGGGACCGTCAACGCTCGGGTTTTATCGATTTTTTTGGTTTTAGTTCCGATACCGTATCGAACGTAACCGAATCCGACTTAATTCATATTGACTCAGTGCCGCAATGCCCAGGACCAACAACGCTCGGATTTTATCAACGTCAAGGTTTTACATCCATAACGAATGTAACGAAAGCCAGTCGAATGCCGATTTGTTTTTGTTTTGTTTTTCTTTGTTTTGTTTTAGTTCCAATAGCGTAACGAACGTGACGGAAACCGACAGAATTCGCGTAGACTTGGTGCATTTTGTTTTAGTACCGGTACTGTAATGAAAACCGACCGATTGTCGATTTTCTTTTTTTGTTTTAGTTTTAGTTCTGGTACCATAATGAACGTGACGAAAATCGACCGGATTTGTATAAGCTCACCAACTCAACGCCCGGGAACATCGGTTGGGTTTTACCAATTTTGAGTTTTACCGACCGAGGGCACCCTATTGGTGTACCTTAATTTTTATATATTTTTTGTTTTATTTTTTGTTTTAGTTCTAGTACAACAGCGCATATAACTAAAACCGACTTAACTCAAGTCGACTTACCGCCTCAAGCTTAGGACCGACAACGCTTGGCTATTACCAACACTTGAGTTCTACCGGCCTGCGCCGGCGCAACGCGTCAGGTAAAAGACTAGTTTACATATATTTGGATCGGTTTGGGTCGAACTGCTCTAACACATACAAACTCTAATTCTCAATACTTTGTAATCAATAAGTTTTCAGAAACTCAAATTTTTTAATCATTTATATAAAATGGGCATTTACATATATCCTCTTCTCAAGTTCCTTTATTATATATTTACCTAACCATTATAAATCAATTACATATTTCTTCTCTCTTAACCACATATATTACATATCTTTCCATTTTATTAATATGAACTAATTAAATGTCTCTTTTACCCTTACTGAATTAATTAAATAACTATTTACAGATACCCTCTTCCTAAGTACATCAATTACATATCTCCCCAGTTTCAACCTAAACGAAATCGGTGTTAAGACGAATGTATCGAACGCTAATAAATCCAAATTTTTAATTGTCACACCCCGCCTTCGGGCCTAGGCGTGTGACTCACAGTTGGTACCACTTTTGTCAATTTATCAAAGTTTGCAGCGAAAAATGTTATTTTAAAATATTTACTTTAGGGAATTAAATACCCTTGTTTGGTTTACAAAATTACTTGTTTAAAAACAAGTTTAATATATATATGCCTCAATACAAAATTTGCTGAGCCACCAGCTGTAAACTATGCCTAGTAATCTTCAATCTCCACTGGTATATCCATCACTATTCCTTATTCCTGGTTACCTGAAAACAGTCTCAAAATACGTCAGCTATATGCTGGTGAATACGCTGCCTCAATAAAACATTTTCACAATTCGTAATGACACAACACCAATAGTGTTCAACAACTCAGTGGGTCTCAATCCCATCTCATCGGAACTAACATACGCACAAACCACATAATCGGACTTCACTCGCCCTAGAGACAGTCACTTGTCTCATAGTCAGTATGCCCGTAGTGTGCCCACTACAATACATATATGTAAGGATCCAGACACATGTGTATTTTAGCCTGAGTGTTTAGTACTACCTTGTATCAAAACATTTTAGAGGATTTGAACCAACCCTCATGCAAGTATTTCCATAACTCTTTTACATATGGATAACAGTTCATAGTTTCAAAGAGTAAATATCTTTTCAAAATATACAGTACATAGACGTATTCACGTCATAAAACATTTCACACTATAAAAAGGTTTGGACGTATTCTGTCACACCCCGTTAATCGAATTGCGGAAGCGTAAAACGGAAATGCAACATATACAACCGGTATCAAATGCATTGTTCATAAAGAAACATTACTAACTAATTTACAATATATTACATCGTTCTAACATGTTTTACAAACTAGGTGATACAATCAAACCGGTTCTTCAATTACTTTACTTCTAACTCAAATGCTCATGACATCAATCACCAATCAGACACGTAACGCACTGGAAATTACTTCTCATATCTGATTACCTGAAAAGCATGTTAAAACAGGTTAACTACGAATAGTTGGTGAGTTTCATAAGTTTAACGAAATCAGTTCTGCGTACCACACAGTCATAGTTTGTATGTACGCACGTATATAAAAATATGTATTTACGTTTGTATAAATATGTACAGCTATATCCTTGTGTGTGCATATGCACACATGTAAGTTTATAATATAAATTCGAAATTTCGGTAAAATCGTGATTGTTTGTTCATACTACCTGTTTCCAATTTCCGTGTTTAACCAACCACTGTGGACCCCCTTCCTCCCACAACGGTTCCACATAAACTCAACCACTGTGGCCCCCCTTCCGCCCACAACGGTTCCGCGTTAACATCAACCACTGTGGTCCCCCTTCCACCCACAATGATTCCACGTAAACTCAAACATTATATAGTGTACACGCAAATAATTAGTATATTCTACACATAGTATTTCCTACGGCTAATCACATAGCATGTATATAGACACATATACACATATAGTATTTATCAAGTATCACCAAATACTGTGGCTCCCCATCCGCCCACAATACGCACAATCACATTATTTTCTTAACATTCATGTCATAATCAAGTTAGTTCGTTTAATAAGTTGCAGCATAACTTGGCTCATAGGCCATACTCAACTTTAGTTTATAAGTTGCAGCAGAACTTGGCTCATAGGCCATACTCAACTTTAGTTTAGTAAGTTGCAGCAGAACTTGGCTCATAGGCCATACTCAACTTTAGTTTATAAGTTGCAGCAAAACTTGGCTCATAGGCCATACTCAACTTTTGTTACTATTGTGGCCCCCCTTCCGCCCACAATAGCCCCATAATCATCACAGACCACGTTATCCCCATGGCCATTACAGACCACGTTGTCTCCCAAATTAGTTATGTTTAACATTACATAACGTGTTTGTATAAACATGCTGTCACGTGTAATTTCATTATGTTTTGCAATTCGTATTATCTCCACTCAATATATCAATCAACGATAATAATCATCTTTCATCAGCACATAGTCAATCATTATGTTTGTAGGGACTTTTTATATATAAATGTTCAGATATTTTATATCCTAATCCGTTTTCAGATAGATAACGTGTATAAACATGCTTTCCACCCCAAAAGTTCGTAAAATAGTTTAAAGAGTGGGGTCATGAAACTCACTGTTTTGTAGGCACTCAGTGCGAGGTCAGCTCGGGGTTCGTTTCACTTGCTATCACTTAGTCCCTATAGTCCATATTATAATAATATTAATATTTTAATATTATTATAATCTCAGTATTAAACTGGGCTGTATAACTAATCTGGGTATAGCTGGAACGCCCAGAAAGTGGCAATAGGCTTAGGTTGTGATGTTGTTCAATGTCTAATACTTCAAAACCGAACTTGGCTCAGATTCCCGTTTTCCCAGCTGGGTCAAGTTATTCGTTTACGCGTTCAGAAAACAGTTATGGGAAAATAAGCTTGGGTAAATGTATTGGTTAATAAAATGATTAAGTTATAAAGAAGGATCACATACTGGGGTCCCAGATTAGCCACGGGGCCCGTTTCCGTTTATTCAGTTTGATTTGAGAATAAACGCGCACAATCCACCCGGATTGTCCAGGTTTCTCATAGAAAAGTTCGTTTTTACTTAATTCCAATTCTTGGTGTTTTAATATTCTCGCAGGTTCGCTAGTCGCGAACTTGCCGGTTTTTATAAAAACTGAATTTGTTTAATCTTTAAATTAACATAATTAATTCGCCGTTAATCATTAAATTATGAAAATTTAACCACTTATCAATTAAAATATGTAGATTTTTATAAAAATATTTCTGGAATTATTTATTGATTTATTAATTAATAAAAGTTTATTTTGTCAGCTATATTTCGCCTGAAAATCGTGCGTTTACCCCAAACAATTTCCAAAATTTCCACAAAAATTCGTGAATGCTCAAATCATGTCTCAAATCAACCTGTATCAATTCCAGAATGTAAAAAGCTCGTGCGATATTCTTTTCGACCCAAATTCGGCTATAAAAATTCACATGAACGCATATACACAAAACACCTTTAGACTACTCCAAATGATCCCAAAATTCATATGTGATCAAAATACCTAAAATCTGAGTTCCCAAAAAAATTTCATAATTTTTGAAGTACTTAAGCTATTTTTCCCAAATAAATGTCCCAATTCGGTAATAAATTCGCCAAATATTCTCGGATGGTCGAAAAATTACCAAATTTAAACAGGGACTTGACATGGTCCCTGATGTTTCTGCAAAAGTTCAAGGCCTAAAAATATGCACATCACAACTTAACCTAAACAGCCCGTAAGCGAGTGTTTCGGCATTACCTTAGCGGGTTTGGCTCGTTTCCGACTTTCTAACCAAGTTTTCAGGTTCCTGTGCTTCTATGAAAGCTAGATACAAGTCCTATATCACAAAACAAGCAATTTTTCATCAACATAACAGCCCTTAACTTAGGGTTTCGGCTAGTGCACAAAAACGAACTTTTGAACCGTAAAAAACGCCGTTTCAACCCTTTAATCCGTGTTTATGGCCAAAAAAACGATTATACCAGGTTCCTCACCATGTGTATAATCAAAACATGTTTATGGACCATTTTTAGGGTTTTTACATGGTTAGGAATGATTTTTGGCAATTAAGCTATGTTTATATGATATTAATCGAGTTTAAACGAGCCGAAAATCGATTATTTATCACATTTTTACCTAGTTTCTTGCTGGTTCTTAATGGAGAGCTGCTTGTGTCCAGAATTCTCATGAAAATGATTTCACAATATATCTTAAACTTGTTTAATATTTAAAGGAAAACCAAGGGTAAAAAAGTCTTTTTTGGTGGGCTGGGCTTGTTGGGCCCCCTTTTGGGCCCATTTGGCCAACTTTTCTCGATTTACGAGCCCAAACGTGAAATGCCGAGTCCAAATTTATTTCGGGTTCGGTTTTTGGCGACAAAAATATATCGGATGCGACAAACGGAGCGAAAACGAGCGTTTTTTCGGCTATTTTTGTGTAAATTTATAAAAACATACTATATGTTTGTAAAAATCAAAAATATTTTCACAGGTCGCTTAAAACATTTCAAATAAGTGTTTGGTAAGTCTTTTTCGGCTTAACGGATGATACAATGCTTGGTTTGTAACTATCTTTCGCGTTTAAATCTATAGCGGGTAGTTAAACGAGCATGTTTTCGTTTAACTTGTTTGCTATCGAACTAATGCCATATTACTAATATTTTAGCTTGCATAGATCGTATATCACTTATAGATGGCACCCCAGGATATCCGGACCATAACCAGACCCGTTTGGTTATTCGTTTGTTCGTTATGCAATAAGCGGTTAAACGCTTATTCGAGTTTGTAAGTACTAAGGTGTACTCGGTTTTGCCACGGATGTCACATATTCACCTTTTGTTGATTTCAAGATTTCTCACCAACAGATGTCTGATCTTTCTCTCGGACCTATAGTACGAGAATAACATTCTATAAATAACTAGATCTACAATCTAGCTATAGACCTTAAGTCTATTTGCATAACCTTTACCTTGATATTCATTTCATTTTACAAAACATTTATATGCTACGTTTCTTCATGATGAAGAAACGCATATATCAAGTTTCTTCTTTCATAAGTAATATCTTTATAAAAATAAAGAGCAACATTTCATCAATAATCTTATCTTATGAAAGCTTATATTTCACTTACTTACTTGATCAAGGTATAGACTATACCCTTAACTAGGGTCTATGCTATAATAATAATAAAATAATAACTTAAGCAAAATCCCTACCTTACGCGGGTATTTTGATTTGCCTAAGCCTTGTACAAATAGCACTTCCAGTTAAACCGTTAGAACCTTGTTTCAAACTCGCTTAACCACTCGACGGAGCGTCAGAACTTCAATTCATGCACGTTTTACGAGAAATCGGGACCACGAAACCTCATAATGGTTGGGAACGCCTCCCTAGGCTATGTGTGTGTAAAGAAATGTGTTTTTGGAATGAGAATACTTCAAACCCGTAGCCCCCTTTTATAGGCAAAGTTTTGACCACCATCGCGTAGCGCGATGGGGTTTTCCCTGGACATCGCGTAGCGCGACGCCGCAATCCACCAGAGGTTGCCACGTGTTGACACGTGGTTGCTCCGGTTACTTAACCGGGTCATTGCGTAACGCGATACCCCCTTCCTTCTGGACCATCGCGTAGCACGACGCCCCTTTTTCTAAACTCATGGGAAATACCCCTTCCTTCGGGTCCACTTTTTGATTTTTTTTCGAGTTGTTATTTTCTAGCTTAAATTGTAAAGCGATTTGAGTTGTTTCGAGCTCGAGCTTGGCTCCTTTCGAGCTCCTTTTCTAAAGCTCGAGCTTAGCTTGTGAATTGTTTTTTCAAGCTCGATTTTGGCTTGTTTATTATTTATTAATTAATTTATATACGTTTTTAGTTATTTTTATATATTTTGAGAAACCTTAAACAGGCTTAAGTTCGGCTTGAACTCGTGTAGCACTTTAAACGAGCTAGAGCTCAGCTATACAATATAAAATAACCATGAAAAGATTATGAATTAGCATTCACCAACAAGTAATAAAAACTCAATGCAGAACTTTTTAGGCTATTTTGGAATTTTAAAATAAAAGGGATTAATTTTGATTTCTATCTTTTAATTTGGGCCATTTTAAGAATTTTACTAATTATTTATTATTAATTATTAATGTACAGAAGTTCTAATAAAAGAAAAGAAAAATGTATTGAAAAGTGTGATATTTTGGACTTTTCTAAAAGTAAATATAATCTAAAATAAAATATGTTGATTGTTATAAACTAGTTAAATTGCATCATAGATTATTAATATATTATATTATTATACTAGGTTAGGTACCCATGTATTACACGAGTAGAACAATTTAAGATATATAAGTCATAATTTTATAACTAAAAACTGAATAATAAAGTCATGTATTATATTATATATACAAGAAAATATAGTTAAATTACATTTGTAAATTCACAAAGATATAAATGTGTTATTTCATTTTTGCATAAAGATCTAAATATTCATTTTTGCAACACTGGGAAATGGTTATTGAATAAAGAATGAAACAAAATTACGAAAGCTCTTCCAAAAGCACATAGCTAATATGTTGACAAAAATTACGAAAGCACTTCCAAAAGAACATAGCTAAAATTTTGGATTTACCTGTCAAAAGAAATATCGATACATTAGTAAATAATCTTTATTCATGAGAAATAATTGAACACATGATGACAAGAAATCAAATCAAATAACAGTCCAATGTTTTGTTAAAGAATTACAAGTGGGAGTAAATACCGAGTATGATTTAGGATATATTTGAATGGTTTCACATGCTTCATCCCGATCTAATTACTCTGCTCAACACACGAGCAATATAACTCAAAATGATTCACTTTTACATAAATGATTGAAATTTCCCCTGAGATTGAAGGGATATTTATATATTGCATAAATTTGTGTTATGGGCAATCCTTTGGTTAACATGGTCAAATTAAAAATTAGTATAATAGGAGCAAGACTTTTTACCTTTCTGAAGGTGGTGGATACCAGTATGTGCCATTATAAGGTTGAGTAGAGTCTACAGTGACATACTTTATCCAAGCTGAAAGAAGATCAACCAAAACTCCATTGTTGTGCTTGAATATGAACTCAACCCTTAAATTATTTGAAATTACTAAATTTACATTAGCATCAAGAATCTTGATAGCTCATACCCCAGTTTCTATCTTATGGTTCCATCCCATTCCTTACAATCCCCGATTAGTTGTGCTTCCCCGCTCATTTATAAAGCAAACCAATAATTTAGAATCTTGAACAAATAGTTTGTAGCTACAAGGTTGTAGGTGAACATTTAACTTTCTAGTCATAAATGAGAATTAAATAATCATATACATATATACAAGTTGAAAAAAAGAATATGCAAAATATCTATAGAGAAGAACATAATAACCAAACATTGTCTATATGGTACATCTCTAACTCATTATCAAAACAAACCAGATGTATTAAATAGAAGCACAAGTTAAAAAAAAACTAAAAAAACACACTTCGTATCCCTTCCGATGACCTGATCATTGGCGTGATCTTTAATAATCCAATCATATATAGTCCAGATTTATGCAAATCATTATAAGTAAAAAACTGAGCTCTATATTGTACCTTGTGATGCTTAACTTAATTTGATAGGATGTTCTTAACAAATTAGCAAGGAATTTGTTGTAAATTTCATCATGAACATACATGTTTGAATCATCATATGGATCCTCTACAATGCAAACCTGTTTCAACACTCAAATTAGCACATACAAACAATACATAAACTCATAAAGGATAATAAAAAGAATGTGCATACAATATCAAAATCACACGCCAATAATTAACCCGTATCATGCCCATTATGTGCACAAACTACAATAGTACCATCAGCGTTAATCATAATGTCTTCTAGCTCTTCAGAATCCTCATCCTAAATTACAAGAATTGTATAAATTAGGGCTAAAATTTTACCTTTTAACCTTAAAATAAAGAACCATGTAACTTACATTCTTATCTTTAAGACAATGGTCTAATTCATTGCTTCGATAGTATGTGTCCTAGAGCCCCAAACCAAATATGTCAATGGTTAACAACCACAACTAACATATTATGGAGCATTCTAGAAGTCACATTTAAAGCATAAGAATTGGAATAATGAAATACCATTATCTTCTTCATCATAATCATCCATGTTAAGTCTATCCAATCCATTTGCAATATCATAAATACTGGATCCACCTTTCTTCAGAGCATTAGCTGCATCCAATGCTTGCTCAATTTCATCAGGCTGCTTAGATACATCATCATCACTCATATCTTTTATGCCTTCATCATCTTCCTCATTTTCAGCTTCAACATTAAAACTGTAAACATCAAATTTAAGTAAACCCGCAAACCAATTACTTCAAACATCCTCACAATCATGACCCAATTCATTACAAAAAATTAATAATAATAATAAAACCCAAACCTTTTCAATTAGGGCTAGCTAATTGATGAATTAGGAAACATAAAATTGCAAGTTAAATAACATACCTTCCATATTGTGAATCCTTAGATGATGTGTGGTTGTTCTTCGATTGAATTGAATTGATACGGAGTCGATTATTCATTTATTCATGCATATGAATCCGGCTATTACAAATCAGTGGTCGATGAACCATTAAAAACTCTTCATTGAATATGAATCCGGAGCGATGGTGAACCCTAAGGCGCGTTCGTTTCACTAAATGGAATTGGAATTGGAATTTGCATAGGATTTGGAATTGGAAGGAATTGGATTTGGAATCTGAACATTCCAATAGGAATTGAAATTGGAATGAATTGAAATCCAATTCAATTCTTGATGTGTTCGTTTGACAAATGAACTGGAATCGGTTTTTTATTTATTTAGTTATTTATTTTTATATGAGGATGGCGGCGGAAACATTTTAGTTTTTTTAGATTTTTTGTTTTTATTTATATTTTGCGTTATGATTTTTTTAGAACTTTTTAAAGGGTTTTCTATTTAGATAAAAAAAACCTCTAAAAAATTATTCAAAAAACAATAATAATAAAAAATTCATAACTTAAAATATAAATCAATAACAAAAAAAGTTAAAAAACTAAATGTTTTATTCGTTGTCCTCGTTAAAAAAAATAATAATAAAATCTCGAGAAAAGATACCAATGAATTTCCTTGAAATCCTCCATATTTTGGAAGGATTTGAAATCCCTTTATTTAAAGGAATTTGAATGAATTGAATTATAATTTCAATTCCAATTGTTTGACAACCGAACATACCAAAATGGAATTAAGATTCCAATTCTATCGAAACGAGCACGTCATGTCATGGGATTTTAATTCCAATTTCTTTGAATTCCCATGAATTCTGTGAAACGAACGCGCCCTTAGTTTGAAAAAAGGTTTTGCTGGAATTGAAGAATGTTCGTTTATTATTAACCTGTGGAATACAACCAAAAAAAAATCCTGAATTAGGTATGGGTGGAAAAATACAAATCTGGGTGACTGTGGATGAGGTAGCTGTCTTCAGGGCCGGCTTCGAGAATTTAAATGCCTCGGCCGAGCCGAAATAAAAAGGCTCATATGCCCTATAAGAAATAACGAAGTATATAAAAAAAAGTTTGGGCCCAATATATTTAAGATGATTAAGATTCATACATAGTTTATAATTTTGTTTTTAAATATATATAATAAATTTGGCCTTGAAAATTACGGGCCTCTGCTAAACGGCTGGCTCGGACTACCCTAGGATCGGCCAAGTTGTTTACCATGTGACTAGAACTCCAAGATAACAATATGTATGCGAGTTAATAAAACTGAGAAATTTTTTGATGAGAAAAATATTGTTAACTAATAATTCAATTATATATTTTGATAAAAGTATAGATAATGGTTAAAATAGTATAAAAAATTTCTTAATTTTCTATTATGTTAGAAGGATAAAAATACGTTATAAAAATCAAATAGAATTTTTATTTTAAAATTTATTACAATCCTACTCATTTCCATTTTTAATTAAAATATTATGTTAATACGTAAAGAGTAGTAGCTTATAGCTTACAACCTTATAAGTGAGAGAATCATTTTCATTATTACTTCATCTTCATAATATACCTTATCCTTTTCACAATATGCCTTATCCTTGTCACGGTATAACCGGTTCAACCGGCCAGTACGTACCGGATTTTAAAACATTGCTCTTCGGTCACCGGAAAATTTTCCGACTTGTCTTTTTCATTTTTTTTTCCTCTTAGTTCTACTAATTTGTCAACAATAGATTGAAAGGTCAAACGACCATAACGCTGTCAACTCCCCGGTGGTTCCAACGTGCCCCAAAAAAGCCATACCCCCGCCGGGTGTCCGGCTTGCACCACTCTAGAGCCGGGCATGGCTGTCTTATTGTACGTTTCCTTTATTATAGAGTTTAGATGACTGAAAATTGGCACGTAAACATTGGAAAAATGGACTTACGAACACTTGTTCACATTTTAATTTCTTATATAAGGTCCAATTTTTTAAAACTTATTATTTCGTCATCAACTTTTAACTATTTTTTTATTATTTTTAACTATTTTTTTATTATTTTTTTATTCCAATATGTAAGGCGTAAAGGAATATATACTACACATGTTCAATTTTTGGAGAAAGATATGAAGAATTCCTATTTTTTAGTCTCTCTATATCTATACTAGTTTTAGAGCCCGTGTCACACACGGGATAATTCAAATTATAAAATTATAAGTAAAACAAATAATTACATAGCGTATATGAAAAAAATGTATTACATCTATACTTGTATCTATACAATGTATACATAAATTGATTTTATTTATATTACAAAATGAATTTTTTTAATGAACTTAATAAAAAAATGCCCGTGCAAAAACATTCCCGAGAATTCTTCTTTCTATTGAAAAATTCATTCTCGATGCCATATATGTATAATCGAAAGACTTTTGGTTATGACCAAATTTTGGAAATAAAGCTTCTCATATGATAGTAGTTTTAACCATTCAGCCTAAATACAAAAGTAGCGTTACCTTTATTGATATATTTATCAATTTACCACCAATCAAAGGAAAGTAAAACATTAAATTGTAACAATGGATGTTCTTCAAGAGCTACGTTTTTCTAAGCTACACCATGAAAAAGATTTTGATAAGTTTCAGAGAGCTTATTGACTTTGTCATAATAACAACATAAAAAATAACATGTTAACCCATTCAATTTTGTGAATATTTTGTTTCATTTGAGCATAGTTTTGCTTGGCATGCTTCCCATACAATGTTCTGATCACCATTAAAAGAAAAATTAATGTTGACATAAATATTTCAAATTTGATAAAAGTTAGAAGCATTGACAGGCATGTGGGTGGCATGTCGAAAGTGTTTGCAATCTTTTCTTATATTTTAATAGTTGAGAGAAAAATAGTCAGTTTGCCAAATCCTGAACCTTTTGATTATTTCAAAAAATGCCCTTAAAAATAAATTTGAAACCCGAATCATGTTTAAAATTCTAACTTTTATACTTTTGACATTTTAAAGTCAACACTTTAGACCCATAACAAATTTGACAATAAATTTATTTTGCATTCTCAAACTTTTATAAATACTCAAAATTTTCATTTTTGACCGTAACAAATTTTGACATAAATGCAGTTAACTTGTACCAAACAATCTATTTACCATCTTTTGACCCATAAAATCAAATTTAAATTCTAGAAAAATCCTGAAACAATTTTCGTTTGAGAAATATGATTTGTTGTTGATTTTTGAAATTCACCAAGTATTTTGAAATATATAGTAAAATATAATATGTTAATATTTATATTTATAAAAATATATAGATATTATATAAATATAGTGTAAAAGGAAAGTAAATCATTATTGATTTATTACATATATTATGGTATATTAGTTTTGGAGGGAAACAAACTGTGAAAATTAACCAAAATATGACAAGTGTCCATATTTATTTTACTTTATTAGAATAGGTAGATCTATATCTATATTTATGAGATATATAATGCATGAGTCAAGTATCTCTTAAATTTTAAGAAGCGCAAATCCTTATACTCAAAGTACCATCCTTATTGCATGTAATAAAAAAGCTAAGAGTTTATTAAGGTCTTTTGATCAATACCATTCCACGGCACATTCAATTGTCAAATTATAATTACACCTTTCATTCTTCAACTATAATAAAGTTTTTGCGTTCCAAAAAAAAAAAAAAAAAACTATAATAAAGTTTTGTAGTTTAAATAATAATTACCCTTCCACTCCCTTACTATATATTCCTTTATTTTATTTTTTCTTTATTTTTTTGTATATCTTTGAATATAATAAGTTTTAATAAATTTCGAGCACATCATCACGACGTACTTATTTTTGTCAACACTTCGATGCAAATTTTACTAAATATTGATGTACGGATTAAATGTACAAGTTATGGTTGCATCAACGTACGAGTCGTTAATACTAAAGGAAAACTTATATTTGGCTTTGTTTTAAAAAACAGTTTCAAGCGGTTAAGCCAACTGTGTCAATTTCATCTCTTCAAGTAAAGGAGCACACATGATAACTTTCTTAGCTCCCCGGTGATCTCATTTTGCTAACCATTTAGGATACTAATAATGAAATCCTGATAAATTAGTACATCTTGTATAGAGGTAGGGTAGTAAAGCTACCTGCGGATCCATAATTCGACCAGTGGATTGTCAATAAACATCCGTGAGAGGAACACGTGGACCAGAACAATTGCAGTCATAACAAGACCAGCAAAGTCTCCCGCGGTTCATAAGACGTGCTTCGCGGGCCTCCGTCGTAACCCGCAGATTACCAATGAGCATCCGCGGGAGGAGCTCGCAAGCAACACAAGGGACTCATCACACGTATGATCCTCACGTGATATGGAAGAGCAGTTGTAACAAACTATTTCTAGAAAATTCCCCCAATACCCCATGATAGCGACATCGACCAATGGAAAGATGACACCTTGATACGTAATGGCCATCCCACGACGTGCACAGATAATGGCGGTCCCATAAACGGGTCCAGGCTGTCACATCCAATAAAGGCTCGACACGTGTCCATTCAGGTGAAGGAGGAATATTACGATAGTGACAACTCCACCAATCACCTTTCCCCACCTTCAGCTATAAATACCAAGTTCAGCTACTTCAGGTATTCATTCACTCCCACACGCCTTACGCAGTTACTAGTATTCGTACTTATTTTCCGATCAGTACAGTACTTATTCTCATGCCGGACGGTGGTTACGGGAAGACCCCCCATTGTGTCCTTCCCGTGACCAGACTCACAGTGTTCTGTTTTGCATGCAAATAGCTTGGATCTGACTTCGTTGTTATTCAGTAGACTCACATCTGGGGTAAACGTAGGTTCGGACTATCCAGTTCGGCCTTGTGTTTCTTCATTGGCATGTTAGCCAGAACCGAATTAGTTTTAACTTGGTCAAAAACCAAACCAGGCTCGTTTGAACCTGGTCAAAACCTGAACCGTACAGGTTTTCACCCGGTCAAATTCCATCTTCAAAAACCGGTTTCAACCCTAACCGGTTTGGGCAAAAACCGGAGTTGTCTTCTTCTTCTTTTAAACAACTGGTTTCAGTACGAACTGATTTGGGCCTAGAACCCGATTTAAGCACAGGAATGGGCCAAATGGGTTGAAGTCACCTAAATTTTAGTTATAACTTTTAGAGCATATGCCATAAATTGGTTTACTAAAGTATTTAACTTCTCGTCATAATAATATTGTTTTTGGAGTCGTAATTCAAATATTGTATATTATAAGTTTATAACAAGTCATAAATAAAGTGTTTGTTGGTCAATCAAACTTGCTATGGCCTGGCCCGTTTCAACACTTACTCAAAATGTCCCGGTTTGACCCAAACCGTTTGACCAGCCATCATGCCACCTTGAGCTAGAAGCCTAGAACAATACTTATATGTATTTTGTATTATGTCATTTTAATCCATAAATTTGTAAAAAGTCTTGTATTTTACAATGAAGAGGTATGTACCCGCCTCAACACCGAGCGAGGCGGGTCAACCCACAAGATATAGACAAGAGTCTTGAAATCAAAGACATTACGAAGGCACAAAGCCAAAACCTACGCGCATGGCGCATATCACATATGCTCAGGCACCACACATGCTCAGGCACCACACATGCTCAGGCATCATATGCCCAGGCACCACAGATGCTCAGGCATCACATATGCTCACGCATATCACATATGCGCGTGGCGCATCCGCGCGTGGCGCATATCACATACATCTGCGCATGAAACATCTGCGCGTGAGAATAAAGAGAAGACCTCGCGCATCCTCAGGATAGGCGCGCATCACACATGCACATAATCAACCTCATCCTTATCCAAATCAGGATTAGGGCAACCTTGATTGTGCACGTCAGACAACCTTCCAGAAGGTATCTTTTTAAGGAATAAGAATATGCTGATGTTGACAGCTGCCAAATGAAAGGTGGACAACTCAGCATGACACATGTGCTACCACGTGATTGCAACCAATGAGAAAGCACCAGGTGTCCCAGAGGACACGTGGCGCAGAGCAATTGGAGGAGGCCAACAAGGCTGTGCCCAACCAGTGGAAACCCTAGCACTATAAATACAGCATCAACTCCACAAGGAAAGATCATCCAACAACACACCGTTACAGCCAGTAACATACATTCATTCACATTCAATCATATTCAATCACATTCACTCACAGACAGTTACAGTCAGTAACACAATCATACAGAGTATTCAGCTATTAAGCAATACTCTCCAGATTTCCTTACTCTCATAACATTATCTTCTCCTACAAATACTTATTCTCACACCGGAGGGTTACCCCAAAGAGGACCCCTCTGTCCCTTTCTGAGGGGTAAGTTGACGGTGCTGTTCATTTTGTAGGTGGAAGAACACAGATCCAAGAAAACCATCGGTGAAGAAACATAATCACACCCGAGGAGACGTGGATCGACTCACTGGTAGACGATCTACTTTCCTCGGGTGTGATTATGTTTCTTCACCGATGGTTTTCTTGGATCTGTGTTCTTCCACCTACAAAATGAACAGCACCGTCAACTTACCCCTCAGAAAGGGACAGAGGGGTCCTCTTTGGGGTAACCCTCCGGTGTGAGAATAAGTATTTGTAGGAGAAGATAATGTTATGAGAGTAAGGAAATCTGGAGAGTATTGCTTAATAGCTGAATACTCTGTATGATTGTGTTACTGACTGTAACTGTCTGTGAGTGAATGTGATTGAATATGATTGAATGTGAATGAATGTATGTTACTGGCTGTAACGGTGTGTTGTTGGATGATCTTTCCTTGTGGAGTTGATGCTGTATTTATAGTGCTAGGGTTTCCACTGGTTGGGCTCAGCCTTGTTGGCCTCCTCCAATTGCTCTGCGCCACGTGTCCTCTGGGACACCTGGTGCTTTCTCATTGGTTGCAATCACGTGGTAGCACATGTGTCATGTTGAGTTGTCCACCTTTCATTTGGCAGCTGTCAACATCAGCATATTCTTATTCCTTAAAAAGATACCTTCTGGAAGGTTGTCTGACGTGCACAATCAAGGTTGCCCTAATCCTGATTTGGATAAGGATGAGGTTGATTATGTGCATGTGTGATGCGCGCCTATCCTGAGGATGCGCGAGGTCTTCTCTTTATTCTCACGCGCAGATGTTTCATGCGCAGATGTATGTGATATGCGCCACGCGCGGATGCGCCACGCGCATATGTGATATGCGTGAGCATATGTGATGCCTGAGCATCTGTGGTGCCTGGGCATATGATGCCTGAGCATGTGTGGTGCCTGAGCATGTGTGGTGCCTGGGCATATGATGCCTGAGCATATGTGATATGCGCCATGCGCGTAGGTTTTGGCTTTGTGCCTTCGTAATGTCTTTGATTTCAAGACTCTTGTCTATATCTTGTGGGTTGACCCGCCTCGCTCGGTGTTGAGGCGGGTACATACCTCTTCAAGCCCCCCCAGTCTAATGTGTGTCTTGTCTCGCGCGAGCGAGGCAAGATAGATGATAGACTTAACAGTTTGCTCTTTTAGTAGGGGTTTTGTCTTTTTCTTCTTATTACTCGTCATTGCGCGAAGATCTATCCTTTTGGTTGAAAACGAAACGTCCCTGAACGTGGTTGGTTGTTGCTGACATGGGTCAGTGATGGAGACGTGTCAGACCTTTCGTGTGCTCGAGGTACTACAGTTGCCTTTCGTGTCCCCTCACAGAGTGTCAGGAACACGTGTCGCGCTCGCATTGGTCTGTTCCTGCGAGTGGTGGCGCGTGAACTCTGGTAACAGCTGTATTATTTCTTTTCGTGTCCCCTCACACAGTTGTCAGGGACACGTGTCGCGCTCGCGTTGGCTTACACCTGCGAGTGGGGGCGCGTGAAGTCCGATCAGCACCCATATTTCTCTCTCCTGGGCCTATAAAAGCCAGCCCTTAGAGTTTTTTTATTCTTCATCTTCTTGTTTATCATTCAGAGCTCTTTTCTTTCTGTCTTTGTCTTCCGATTACCTTTGTTCTGTTTCCCAATATCTGTTCTTCAGAAGCAACCCTTGTTCGCTGTCACAGTTGTATGTCTGATAGCTCAGACAACACAATCTCCCCCATCCATTGCCGTAGAAAATCATTAGTAATGTCTACATTGAAGAAGACCGGCAAGGGGAAGAAGGCTGCTGAGGTCTCATCGGAGGAGGTAGGGAGGACCAAAACCGTGAAGAGGTGGAATGAAATCCCCTGCAAATTGAGGCAGGCTGATCTTGACAGCCTTATCGCCTCTCAGGATTTCCTCCCTGTGTTTGGCTGCATGTTGCCTGCAGCCGGGCAAACGGCGGCGGACCCGCCTGCCGGCTATATATCCCTATATAGCCATTTTTTCACCCACTGCAACCTTCGTCTCCCGATGACAAGGTTTGTGGGTGCGGTGCTTAGGTTTTATGGGATTCATATATCCCAAGTCCATCCGTTTGGACTCGTGCGCATGACTCACTTTGAGTTCATGTGCAAATCTCAGCGCGAGGAGCCCACCCCTCGGCGCTTTCAGTTTTCTTACAAGCCCAAGATCCAAGATTCTTGGTTCTCCTTCGTTCCTCGCAGTCAGAAGGTGAAGTGCTCCACTGTGTCATTCAAGAGCCTTCATGACTGGTCAGAGAGGTTTTTCTATATAAGGGCTGGTGTGATCCCCATCCGTATGACCATGCGCTCGATTTCTTCTGCGCCTGCGGATGTGGGTGTCCTCAAGAACCCAACTGGCGCCTGGGTTAATAAGCTGACCGCTGAACCATCCCCCGCCAAGAACATTTGTGAGGAGGCGCTGGTGGGGGTTGGTATGAGCAAGAGGTGGGTGGACAGCGCGCTTGAGCCCGTTATCCAAGTCGACGGGTTGTGTAAGTTTATCTCATTGCTTTTCTTTTTTCTGCGCGAATATAATTCTTTTTGCTGATATCGCTTGACTTGTTTTGTGCAGTCACCAAGGAGTATATCCATGCCGCCTATGATGAGCACATGGAGGGTGGCTCCGTCGCGCTTGGCGCTGGGGAGGTTGGTTTCCCTGATCGCTTTGATGACATGTTCATCCCTGTTGATCTGGGATTTGTCTTTGATAGCGATGCGCCTGGTAAGCCTTTGTAGTTATGCATTGTCCCTTATAATTCCAAATTTTGCTAACACTTCTGTTGCGTGTATTGTAGATGCGCTTGAAAATTACGAGCTGGAGCTCACGGAAGAGGAGGAGGAAGAGGAGCCGCCCCAACTAAAGCGTAAAGCTAAGGGGAAAACTGGCGCAGGGGCCAGTAAGAAACAGAAAAAGGATGATGCCCCTGTTGTTCAGGATCCTCCTACCCAGGCGGGGGGATTTGGGAAAACCCAGGGGTTTACCACCAAGATTTCCTTGTCTTCCCTGCCTCAAAAAGTGGGCAGACCTCCTGTCCACTTGAGGTATGGTGGCGCTACCTCCTCCCTTCGCGCTACAGAAAAGGGAAGTGGCATTGCGCCTTCGACAGGTATACTTTGCTTATCTTTTATGGTTCTATGAGCGCGATTCTTATAGAATTACTAATGAATCTTGTCTTGCTCAAATGTTTGTAGAGCCGGCGACAGCGCAACAAGATGCCGAGGCTGCGCCGGAGGTCGCTTCGGAGTCCCCTGTTTTACCCTCAAAGAAGGGTAGAATGGACTTCATGGCGATGTTTGCTTCGCGAACGGAGTTGCGCCAAGGTACGTATTGCGCTCTTATTTTCTGACTTTCTTTTAGATCAAGTCAGTAACCATTTGTTGTTGATTTTTTCATAGAAGCCGTAGCTGGCGTACAAGCTTCTGGCAGCACTCCTGGCGC
Source organism: Bidens hawaiensis (assembly GCF_021521415.1). NCBI lineage: Eukaryota > Viridiplantae > Streptophyta > Magnoliopsida > Asterales > Asteraceae > Bidens > Bidens hawaiensis. The sequence goes on from NW_027496621.1 coordinate 178,987, forward strand.
CGGCGCCAGCGCCGTTGGCTCTGCTCCTGCTCCTGCAAGCGATGAATCTCCCCTCATCGGGATTACTAAGGAGCAGGAGGCCGTTTTGCGCGCCGACCTGGCGGCGCCGAGACCTCACTCACCTCCTCCTGCGCACAGCCCTCCTCGCGAGACCGATTTTGATTCTAGGTCGCAGGAGAAGAGGCCTATTTCAGAAGAGGATGAGGAGTTTGCAGCTGAAGACTCCGATGGCGCCCGCGCCAGCCCTGCAGCGCCACGAGGTTTCGCGGCGGAGCCCTCTCGTGGGGCTGGCGCTGACTTTTCTGCTTCATCCCCGCAGGTATAGGTTCTTTTTTGCTCCGCTGCGCGGACTGCCATCTTAATGTTTTGATGACTTAGACAATTTCTTTGTTTTTTGCAAGAAGCCGATCACACTTATCGCCCAAGATGGAATATAACTGAAGACAGCACCTTTCAGTCCATGGGTGTGTGTGCGGAATTCTGGGCTCATGCTGTGCCTCCATCTGAAAGGAGGTTCCAGGAGGACCGCGCTCGCGACGACCTGCTCAATGATCATATGTTTGCTGGGTCGGCCTTCATTGCTGCCTCCCAAGAGCTTCGCTCTGATTACGTAAAAGTACGTGATGCTCTTGCGGAAGCCAAGCAAGAGGCTAAGGTGTCTGCTTGGCATCTTTCTGATGCTCGCGAGAGAGCTGAAAAGCTCCAAGCCGAGCTCACTGAGAACAGAGCCAGTGCCAACAGCGCCTTCGTGAAGCGCGGGCATGAGCTTCAGGCGGCGCGGGAGAAGCTGCAGGCGGCGGAGGCGGATGCGGCCAAGTTCGTGCGCAGAGCGCGCGACTTGGAGTTAGAGGCGGAGGCGCGTGACCAAGCTCTTGTCCAGTCTATCACTGAAAAATCATCACTGGAGAGTGAGGTTGCGCGCCTGAAGAGGGAGCTGGCGGCCGCGCAGGCCGATAAAGATGAAGCCCTGGCGACGGCAGCGTCTAGCCAGGAAGCACTTGATGCTGCGCGGGCTGAAAAAGAAGAAATTTTGGCGGCAGCAGCGTCTGACAAAGAGGAGCTGAAAAAGACTAAGGAAACTGTTGAGTTATTAAACTCTCAGGTTCCTGCCCTCGAGACGTCTGTTGCTGGCCCTGCGCAGGATCGCCACTGGCTCATCTCACAGGGCATGACTCGTTGCGCTTTTGCGATGAAATACTCAGACGAGTTTCAGGCCCTTGTGATGGACTGCAACGCTGCCGCGCGCTTGGTGGGTCGAGCTGAAGGGTTTACGGATGGCTATGAATATGGCATGTTGAAGAAGAACCCATCCGAGTACCCTTATCAGAGCGACGTGGCCTGCACGGACATGGCCGCGATGGGGGAGAAATATATGAACACTCCCATTCCCATCCTTGCGCAGGTATTTTAACCTTAATGAGATTACCTTGACTTATTTTCTAAGTCTTTTTGTACTCATATTTTTCCTTATGATTTGCAGATATCCGCGCTTGCTGACCAGCCCGATCTCGTCGCGCTAAAGAAATTACTTGACGAGTGCGAAGGGGCTGGCGGCGATGATGGCGCGGGGAATGCTGGCGTTGCTAGCAGCTCTGGCGTGGCCAAAGGATCCGCTCCTGACACTGTCGTGGTAGAAGACTCCATTCAAGATGAAGAACTTGACTATGGTCAGTTTGGAGATGACGAGGAGCAGGCTGCGCCAGATGCCGAGGGCGATGATGAGGATGATGAAGAGGCTGATGTCGACGTGGAGACTTGAGAAGCCCTTCATGTTTTTTTTTATTTGTAGTTTGTATCTCAGCTTGTAAACTTGTAAATTTCAATGGAATGAAATTTTGTTTTTCCCTTCTTCGCATCTTGCGCATTCCCATTCATCTCTTTATATAAGATATGCTTGTTGAATATAAGAACAAGGTTGTAAGGAATTCATTATACTTAACCCTTGTCATATTGTAAGTGATTTTGCCATATCTTGATTATGTTGACACGTGTCTTGGCGCTTTCATTATTCCTCTTTTGCGCGACGTTATCGCGCGTTTATGGAATTATGATTTTTTTTAGCCTTACGCGTCAATGTGTTACTCAGATATCCATTACAATTTTATGCGCGACCTCGACCTGAGACCTTAACAACTATGTTTTGGCATTTGCTTTGCCTTAGTTGTGTTTAGGTACTTTATGGTCAGGCTGCGCAGCATGTAGGATGGATGTTGTGAGTTGTTTGAGCTAAGGCTCACATTATTGGGCTAAGGCCCTGACGTTTTAGAGTTAAGACTCTTTAACGCGTTTGCGCATGTATGTTTTACTTCGTTTTATTTTGTTTTGATGTCAATATAGTGTTGTCATATTGCTCAAAATTAATAAAGGGAAGTGTGAAACATGTATGCAAAAGGTAATAGAATTGGGCTAAGGCCCTGACGTTTTAGAGTTAAGACTCGTTAACGCGTTTGAGCTTGAAGCTCGCGCATGTATGTTTTACTTCGTTTTTATTTCGTTTTGATGTCAATACAATGTTGTCATATTGCTCAAAACTAATAAAGGGAAGTGTGAAACATGTATGCAAAAGGTAATAGAATCCACATTAAGAAAAGATAGCGCGTATCATTATTCATACTGGCTTAAAAAGCCTTGATTACAAACTTGACATTTTTACATGAAACATTTTCTAAGCTGTGACGCGTTCCATGCGCGCGGGATCTTCTTTCCATTCAAATCTTTTAAAGCATATGCGCCTTTCCCCAATTCTTCTGAGATTTGATACGGTCCCTCCCAATTGGGTGAAATTTTTCCTGGGGGTATCGCGCGGCTAGCTTCATTGTTTCGAAGGACAAAATCATTTTTCTTGAAGTGGCATTTTTTCACACGCTGGTTGTAATATTTTTCCAGTTTTTTCTTGTACTTGGCTTCACTGATGATAGCCGCCTCTCTGCGCCCTTCAAGTAAGTTGAGATCCAACCTTCTTTCGCGCTCGTTATCGATCTTGTTCATCATGAGCACTCTATGGGATGGGCATCCAATTTCTGCTGGAATCATTGCCTCTGTTCCAAAGGTTAGGCTGAACGGGGATTCGCCATTGCTGGTTTTGCTTAATGTCCTGTGTGCCCACAGGACATTAGGTAGCTCTTCGACCCAAGAATGGGATTCTCCCTCCAACCTTTTCTTCAGCCCGTTTAACAAACTTTGGTTCGCGCGTTCCACTTGTCCATTCCCCTGAGGGTGATAAACTGAAGTGAAAATTTGGTTGATGCGCAATTCCTTGAGCCAGCTGGATATCTTCTTGTCAGTGAATTGCTTGCCATTATCGCTCACAATTTCCATGGGCAAGCCAAAACGGCATATGATGTGGCTCCAGATAAACTGCTTCATCACTTCGGCTGTGATTTTTGCTAGTGGCTTGGCTTCAACCCATTTTGTGAAATAGTCTATTGCCACTACCAAAAATTTTACTCGCCCAGGTGCTTGCGGTAGGGGACCCACAATGTCGATTGCCCATTTGTGGAAAGGCCATGCTGAGGTTACTGGAATCAAGTTGTTCTTTGGCCGCATGGTGTTCGGCGCATAGCTCTGACATGCTTTGCATTTTTGGATCTCCTTTAGAGCGTCCAAGTACATGCCTGGCCAATAGTAGCCTGCGCTCATTGCCTTGGCAACCACCATGCGCGGGCCAGCATGAATTCCACAGATTCCTTCGTGTATCTCTCTGATCACATAGCTTGCTTCCTCAGCATCTAGGCATTTCATGAGCGGCCCAAGATAAGAGCGTCGATACAATGTACCGTCAAGCAGTTCATAGTTCTGCGCCTTGTGTCTTATCTTCCTTGCTTGTGCGCGATCATCTGGTACCTTTCCCTCCTTCAAGAATTCCATTATTGGAGTTATCCATGATGAAGGGGTTGTATGAGTTACCAGGACAGACTTCGCAACCACCGACGGGTTGCTCATTACTTCTACCCTGACATCTTTGCCAAAGTGATCAAAACTGGTTGATGCCATCTTACTCAGCGCGTCTGCAGATTTGTTTTCACTGCGCGGAATATGAATGATTCTAAAGCTGTCAAATTGCTCGATGAGCTTTTTCGCCTGCTCTAGATATAGAGGCATGGTGTTCTCCTTGGCATCATAAAGGCCATTGACCTGTGCTGCTACCAAGTAAGAATCAACATGGGCCTCTAGCTTTTTAACTCCGAATTTTTGCGCGATGCGCAGGCCAGCCAGCAGGGCTTCATACTCAGCCTCATTGTTGGTGCTCTTGAAGTCCAACCTGATGGCGTAAGTATATTCATGATTCTCTGGATCCACCAGTTTGAGGCCTGCGCCGGACCCTTCATTGTTTGAAGCTCCGTCAGTGAACAATCTCCAAACATTTTCTTCATCATTGGCTCGCGGAGGGTCTACCTCGCGCTGAGCCTCTTCAATTCTTCCTTCTGGGACTTCTGCAATGAAATCAGCCAAGACTTGTCCCTTTATTGCTGGACGGGGCTTATAGGAGATCGTGTGCTCTCCTAATTCCAGCGCCCACTTTGTTAGCCTTCCTGAGAGCGCGGGGCGCCGCAAGACTTGCTGGATGTTGTAACTAGTCAGAACTTCAATGGGATGACCATTGAAATATCTATGAAGCTTGCGCGACGCATGTGTTAGTGATAAAACTAACTTTTCCATGATGGAGTAGCGTGTCTCAGGATCTGTCAGCACCCGACTCACATAGTATATTGGCGTTTGGATTCCCTTGCGATCCACCAATAATACTGCGCCGATGGCGCGCTCTCCTGCTGATAGGTATAATGTCAAAGTTTCACCAGGAAGAGGAGCTGTGAGCGCGGGCAGATTTATCAAACATTCTTTAATCTCACTGAAGGCTTGCTCGGCCTCAGGAGTCCATTTGAACTGACTTTTCTTTAAGCAGTTTCTCAATGTATTGACAAATGGGGTAGATTTGGTTGCATGGTTCGCTAGGAACCTGTTGATTGAAACCAATCTACCATTCAGCCTCTGAACTTCTTTCATGGTGGATGGCGAGGGCATGTCAAGGATGGCCTCCACCTTCTCAGGGTTCACCTTGAAACCATCCTTGGTGACCATTACACCTAGAAATTTTCCCTCTAGCACGCCGAAAGTACATTTGCTCGGATTGAGCTTCATGTTAACTTCCTTTAGGCGCCCAAGGGTTTCTTCGATGTCTTTGAGCATTTGCTTTTCCTCCCTGCTCTTGATCACCAAATCATCCACATAGACCTCTAGGTTTCTTCCGATTTGCTCGCTGAAAACGGCATCCATAAGTCTTTGGTAGGTGGCGCCCGCATTCTTCAAACCAAAGGGCATTTTTGTGTAGCAAAAAACACCCTTGTCGGTTCTAAATGCGGTCTTGTCCTCATCTTGTGGTGCTATTTGAATCTGGTGATAGCCTTTGTAGGCATCCAGGAAACATTTTAGCTTGAATGGCGCCACGGAGTCCACCTTTGCATCGATGTTTGGTAGGGGGTAACAATCCTTTGGGCACGCTTTGTTGAGGTCCTTGAAGTCAATGCACATCCTCCATGACCCATTACTTTTCTTTACCGTCACAGGATTAGCTACCCATGTCTGGTATCGTATCGGGCGGATGATGTTTGCGCGCAGTAGATCCTCAACCTGCTCATTCATGGCCCTCGACTTTTCATCCCCCATGACTCTCTTCTTTTGAGCAATTGGCTCTACAGACTTGAAGGTGTTGAGAGAATGCTGTGCCAGGTCTCGCGGAACCCCAGTCATATCAGAGTGTTGCCACGCGAAGACCGACATATATGCTGTGAGCAATCTTTTCATTCTCACCCTCGTGTCGTCTGATATCGTAGCGCCAATTGTGATTTTTTGCTCCGGGAATTTCGGGTTGAGAATCCATTCCTCTGGCGCATTTTCTGCCATTGGAATTTTCATTCTCCCCTCCCGCAGAGTACTTGTCACTGCGCACAAATGATCTCGGTATACAAAAGTTACACCTGTTGGTGTTGGGAACCCCAACGCGCCGTGCGCTGGCGACGGTATGGCGTTGAATTGGGCAATCGTTCCCCTACCCAAGATCATATTGTGGCAAGAAGTGGTGGGCAGGACCAAGAAGTTGACAACTTCGGCTCGCTTGTGTTTCTCATCCCCCATAGTTAGCTCAAATTGTATTTGACCTAGGGGATGAATGATTTCATTGGAAACACCAGAGATCGGCGCATTCACAATTTCAAGCCTTGCTTGGTCTGCCGGATCCAGTTTCCTGAAACATTTCTCATACATTATGTCTGATTCGCTGCCAGTGTCCACCAGGACTTTTGACACTTCGTAATGAGCAATGTGTGTAGTGATGACCAGAGGACTGCTAATTGAAGGGCCTCCCCTGATTCTTGGGAAGATTACTTGTTGCTCGCGCCAATCTCCTTGGATTTGATCGCTTCTTTTTCTTGACGTTTGCCCTTGCCTTCCTCCCTCGGCTACACAGATTCTTTTGTACTTTTTGCTGGCAGAGGCTCCTTCTGGTTGTTCATTTTCTGGTCTTGAGTTTTTTACCAGATGAGCCAGCTTGCCTGATTTCACATCCTTCTCAATTGCTTCCTTTAAGTGGTGGCATGCATCGGTGTTGTGTCCTGTGGATTTGTGAAACTCACAGTACTTGCCACTGTCTGATGGTCCCTTGTAGTGTAGTGGCTTGGGGCTTTTGAATTGGACGTTCTCAGTGCTTAAGACCTGTGAAGGCGTTTTAGTGAGGGGAGTCCATATTCTTGGCAGAGGTCTGTTAGGATCTCTGCCGCCCTCCCTCCTGTCACCCTCCCCGCGATTACGAACATCTTTTTGGGGCTAGGGTGAGCTTGGTTGCGCCTGCTTTTCTGCGGAAGAAAAACTGGTTGGTTGCAACCTGGACCATACAGAGTTCTGCTTGCCCCTCTTTTCTTTGCTGCGCGGTGACTCAGCTTGATGCGCTCTTTCTCTTGCCCTATCTTGGGCAATTTGTTTCTCATTCCTCGAGAAAACTCGCGATGCTTCCATTAACTTGGCCCACGTGGTGGGCATGCCATCTCTGCTTACGAGAGCTCGGCGGAGTTGATCACTGCGCGCGCCTTGTATAAAGGCCACGCGCAGGAGTTGCTCGGTTATACCTCCGATTGCCAGAGACTCCTGATTGAAACGAGTGATGTAGTCTTCAATCGTTTCATCATTCCTGCGCACGCAGTGCATGATGTCATCAGGATCGCGCGTGTGTCTGCGCTGCTGCACGAAGTGGGCTTGGAACTTTTCCAATAGTTCCTCAAACCCATCAATTTGCCCAGTCGGCAAGCTTTCGAACCAGACTCGTGCCGCGCCCGTGAGGCAACGAGCAAACATGTGACACCACGTTGGCATCGTCCAGCTCTCTAGGTTTCCCGTGTTGTAAAAACCTTGCAAAAAATCGTCTGGGTCTGTTGTGCCGTCATATTTACCCAAACCACTTGGCATCTTGGTTTTGTGCTGGATGGGAGCCTGCGCGATGCGCGCAGTGAACTTTGAATGTTTCACCAAGATGGCTGGTCTATACGGTGTGGTTACGTCCACTTGCCCTCTAACTGGTGGGCTGTACGGCATGTGCAGATCCAGATCGGCTCTGGCTCCAGGCGCCATGTTCACAGGCGCGCGGAGCTGTGAGCCTCCTGCATGAGTATCTCGCGTCTTCCTCATGCTGTGCACTTCTTCATCACTGAACTCAGTGTGTGCAGTGTGAATAGAATGTCCTTCTTCCGGCGCGCGCGGCTTTTTTGTCCCATGAACAGTTTGCTTATCAAGCGCCTGCCTTTGTGTTAAGTCGGCTAGCTTTTTCTGCTTGACCATCTCATTGTACTTGTCCATTAGACGCCGCTGCTCGTTTATGAGCCATTCTTTAGGATCATTTGTTTCATCTTCTGGATCCATTGGTCCTTTTTGCTTCGCGCCGGCAAGATTTTGCAACGTGAGATCGTCTGGAGGAGTTTCAGTCTGGCCGTGAGGAGTTGTGATGAAGGGACGGTTACTGGTGGTGCGCGTAGAATCACGCGGCACCCTCAGAAACTGTTGTCCCTCATTAACATCCTCACGTTCAATATCCTCCAGAACTTGATCAACGTTATGAACGCCAGAAACCATGGTGATTTTCTTCTTTTTTTTTTATAGATCTGATGAGATCTGATTGCCGTTGTAACAGTGGATGGCGCCAATGAGGAGACGTGGATCGACTCACTGGTAGACGATCTACTTTCCTCGGGTGTGATTATGTTTCTTCACCGATGGTTTTCTTGGATCTGTGTTCTTCCACCTACAAAATGAACAGCACCGTCAACTTACCCCTCAGAAAGGGACAGAGGGGTCCTCTTTGGGGTAACCCTCCGGTGTGAGAATAAGTATTTGTAGGAGAAGATAATGTTATGAGAGTAAGGAAATCTGGAGAGTATTGCTTAATAGCTGAATACTCTGTATGATTGTGTTACTGACTGTAACTGTCTGTGAGTGAATGTGATTGAATATGATTGAATGTGAATGAATGTATGTTACTGGCTGTAACGGTGTGTTGTTGGATGATCTTTCCTTGTGGAGTTGATGCTGTATTTATAGTGCTAGGGTTTCCACTGGTTGGGCTCAGCCTTGTTGGCCTCCTCCAATTGCTCTGCTCCACGTGTCCTCTGGGACACCTGGTGCTTTCTCATTGGTTGCAATCACGTGGTAGCACATGTGTCATGCTGAGTTGTCCACCTTTCATTTGGCAGCTGTCAACATCAGCAAATTCTTATTCCTTAAAAAGATACCTTCTGGAAGGTTGTCTGACGTGCACAATCAAGGTTGCCCTAATCCTGATTTGGATAAGGATGAGGTTGATTATGTGCATGTGTGATGCGCGCCTATCCTGAGGATGCGCGAGGTCTTCTCTTTATTCTCACGCGCAGATGTTTCATGCGCAGATGTATGTGATATGCGCCACGCGCGGATGCGCCACGCGCATATGTGATATGCGTGAGCATATGTGATGCCTGAGCATCTGTGGTGCCTGGGCATATGATGCCTGAGCATGTGTGGTGCCTGAGCATGTGTGGTGCCTGGGCATATGATGCCTGAGCATATGTGATATGCGCCATGCGCGTAGGTTTTGGCTTTGTGCCTTCGTAATGTCTTTGATTTCAAGACTCTTGTCTATATCTTGTGGGTTGACCCGCCTCGCTCGGTGTTGAGGCGGGTACATACCTCTTCATACAATTATTTATACATTTGTAAGTGATTCATATAATCCAGTACTCGGTGTGGCAAAAAATTATGATGGCGGGTTTGCAACTGCACTGATGGTATTTTATTACTCTAACTTTTAATTAAATTTTTATGATTTATATTAAAATTTTCTTTTTTTTTTTGAAGTCCCAGGACTAAATTTTTTATCGCTGTTACAAGATCAAATTGTTTTGGCTTCGGGTCGTGTTTAGTGATCGAGTTTGGGCCGATTTTGGTAATTGATGGTTTTGTAACGTTATTTATTTTGAATTATTTGATTGTCACATAGACTTAATTGAAACATTATTGTCGCAATTTTGGTTACAAGCATTTGTATGTGATATTACTAGAAGATAACTTGTAACTTCTAGGATATACAGATACGGTGTATGTTAGATTTCATCTTTTAGCAGTCTAGGACCATAAAAATGACTTTTTATCACATTCGACAATGCTTATGATATGCATGGTATGTTATTCTATAAAACTATACTTGATTATTAAATTGGAAAAAAAACACAATAAGGCATGATATGACAATAGCAACATTGTGGATCCATCTATTGATAGTGGCCGCTAGCAGTGTTGATTGTTCTTGGATATATTACAACTAGCAGGTAGCATATTCATTTGAAAATGATTTAAGGGCCCGTTCGTTTCACGGACTTTTTTTAAAGGATTTGGAATTGGAATTGGAATTGGAATTGGATTTGGATTTGGATTTGGAATTGGAATGGAATGGAATGTTTGAGAATCCCTTTCATGTGTTTGGTTGGTTAATATGTATTGGAATTAGAATCTTCTTCATTCTCGGGGTTTTTTTTTTTGAAGAACGAGGACAACGAAGGAAACGTTTTAGTTTTTTTACATTTTTCGTTTTTGATTTATATTTTGAGTTATGATTTTTTTATTAATTCTTTTGAATTTTTTTGAAAGGGTTTTTATTTTCCATAACAATCCTTTAAAATAGATGGGATTTTGAAATCCCATGAAATGTGGAATTTGATGGGATTTAATTTTCATTCCCATTCTTTCATTTAATGAAACGAACATATCAATTCATGGGATTTAAAATCTCATTCCTTAGAATTTCTTCCAAATCCTTGAAACGAACAGGACCTAATAAGTAATTAACTAATTAAGAATATCATTCTAAATGTATAAAAGGCGAATCTAACAGTACAATTCTCATATGCTGAAAGACAAGACGAGCCTACATTTGAGTCAGAAGCAAAGTATAGATTAATCAGTGACTGCTATTGAAGGTACAGCTGCAAAATGGTTCATATACAATCATTCACAAAATGGTGTATAATCTTAGCTGGGATAATATATATGGTTAGTCATCATCTATTGATAGATTGTACAGAAAGCATTTTTGGGAGATTGTATGGAACGCATATATTCGGTTATCAATTCTAAATGGCATCGAATATCCGGCTTTTCTGCGAGCAAAGAAATAATAATCTAAAAGAAAATGAGTATTGCGCTGCAAATTGCCAATTTGCCATGGCCCGCTGCATCGCGTGGGTTACCTACTATTAGTTTAAAAAATGGATTAATTTTTTTTACAGCAAAAAAAAATGGATATATAGTTATTTGATTCAAGTGATTTACCATGCTTAAAAATTAAAACCTGATCTTGGTTAACTATCTAAGATTATAAAAATAAAAAGATTTCCGTTGCCGGTACTTGAACCCGGGTCTCTCGGGTGAGAGCCGAGTATCCTAACCAACTAGACTACAACGGAATTTGCATTTTTACATATACGAGCTATTTATTAGTTGCTTTAAATAACGCAATTCGATATTTTAATTTAGTAAATTTGTTATCGTTTTTTTATTGGAGGGTTTTCTTGAATAATAGGTTATGAAATATTAGATGATTATTATTGAATCCTTCTAACCCTTTATATCGGAACTAATTACAAGGCAATACAATCATATCAAATCTTCTAAATATATAGCATATATTAGGTACAATTCTTTCTATGAATATGATAAAATAATATGGAATATATATCAACTAATACTCCCCTTCAGTTTGAGCGGCAGATCGACGAACGCTCAAATTGTCTCGAAAGGACTCAAATAGCTGGCGAGATAATCCTTTCGTAAAAATGTCGGCATACTAAAACGTAGATGGAACATGAAGAACGCGAACATGGCCAAGGCGAACCTTCTCTCGGACAAAATGTATATCAATTTCAACATGTTTCGTCCGTTGATGTTGGACCGGATTTTGCGATAAATACACAGTTGATATATTATCACAGTATACTATGGTTGCCTTGGACAACGGGTTATGTAATTCTAGTAACAGATTTCGTAGCCAAGTGGTTTCAGCAACTGCATTAGCTACAACTCGATATTCTGCCTCCGCACTAGACCGTGAAATAGTTGGTTGTCGTTTGGATGACCAAGAAATCAAAGTATCACCAAGAAACACACAATACCCGGAGGTCGAGCGATGCGAATCTGGACAACCACCCCAATCTGCATTAGAGTAAGCACAAAGTTCATGGGTACGAGAACGAGAAATACGAATCCCATATTCAATAGTTCCACTTATATAGCGGATTATTCTTTTCAAAAAAAGAAGATGTTTATCTCTCGGTGCATGCATAAAAAGGCAGACTTGTTGAACAGCGTATGATATGTCTGGCCGAGTAAAAGTGAGATACTATAATGCACCCGCAAGGGCCCGATATTCGGAACCGTCAGGCAATAGATCCCCATCTGTGGCACTTAACTTAGCTGATGTATCGACAGGAGTAGCACATGGTTTGCATGATGTGAGACCGGCACGAGCAATAACATCTTTAGCATACGCGGTCTGAGATAAAATAAGACTATTGTTGTCACGCGTAACTGTAATACCCAAAAAATGATGAAGAGCACCGAGATCACTCATGGCAAATTCCCGGGATAATGTGTTAATAATCGTACGGAGTAATTTTGGATCCGATGCGGTAAGAATAATATCATCCACATATAGCAACAAATATGCCAATTTACCTCCGTGAGAGTAGACAAACAATGAGTTGTCACACGTGCTACTACGAAACCCATGAGCAAGTATATATGCCGAAAATCGATTATACCATGCACGGGGTGCCTGTTTTAGTCCATATAATGATCGTTTCAACCGACAAACATGTGTCGGGTTATTCTTATCAACAAATCCAGGAGGTTGGTGCACGTAAACCGTCTCCTTTAAATCCCCGTGTAAAAATGCATTTTTAACGTCAAGCTGATGTATCGGCCAGTTTCGAGAAACGGCCAAACTAAGTACCGTGCGAATAGTGGCTGGTTTAACAACCAAGCTAAACGTATCATCACAGTCAACGTCCACCATTTGATTCTTCCCATTACCAACCAGACGAGCCTTATAATGCTCCAATGTACCATCGGGGTTAAACTTATGGCGTAAAAGCCACATACACCGAATAACCGGGTGATCAAGAGGACGTGGAACTAATTCCCATGTGTCACTTTTCTGTAAGCCTAAATTCATCTTCCATGGCTCCTCGCCAATTAGGATCCGACCGGGCTAGGGCATAGGTTTTCGATATCGGCGATATGATTGGAGAGGTAGTGGTAGTGTGAAGATTCAGACGTGCAATCGGTTTAGTAATGCATGCGCGAGCATGTGTAACCATCGGATGGGTAGAAATAGGTGTTACCTGATTTGGAACGAGATTGGAAAACTAGGTCTCGGTTCCATTTTGGGCTACAGGAGGACATATAGGGTGAGTTGGGCTTGTGGGCGGTGTCGGTGGATTGGGAATATGGGCAGGAATGCTCGGGCTAGAGGATTGGGACACAGATTATGCTACGGTTTGGGGCTGAGGTATTTTATTATGTGTGGTAGTTCGGTATAGAAATGGTGTATGAAGATATGGGGTAGGCTGGTCATCAAGAAAGGAGTAAGATTGGGGTTGGGGATTTTCACGATAAGGAAATGATAGCTCATCTAAAACCACATGTTGGTAGATAATGACCTTGCCCGTAGTTGGATCTAGACACCGGTACCCGCGAAATTCAGTTGGATATCCAAGGAAAATACATCAATTGGATTGATGGTGGAGTTTGTGTGGTTGGGTGGCGGCTGTATTTGGATTACAGGCGAAACCAAAAACACGTAAATGATCATAGGTTGGGTGTCGGCGGTAAAGGGCAAAGTGAGGGGTGGATAAAAAAAGTCGTTTTGTTGGTAAGATGTTGTGAAGGTATGCGGCTGTATGAAGGGCTTCTACCCAAAAGAAAGCTGGAAGGTTGGCATGCGTAAGAAGGGTTCGAACAATGTCATTAAATCATCGAATCATACGTTCAGAGCGACCATTCTGTTGGGACGTTTGAGGGCAAGAGAACCGAAAAACAAGGCCATGTTTATGAGCAAACGACTTAAATTCATTGTTATCAAATCCCCCCCCCCCCTAGATCACACTGAAAGGCTTTAATATTAAGGTTGAACTGGGTTGAAACAAACCGGTAAAATTTTGCAAACGTGGGAAACATGTTCGATTTATATTTTAATGGGTAAACCCAGACAAAATGTGTGAAATTGTCAATAAGGACCATATAATATTTATAGCCGAACTGACTTAAGACCGGTGATGTCCATAAATCATAGTGAATAATATCAAAAGGTGCATATGTAATAGATTGAGAATCATAAAAAGGTAACCGTGTATGTTTTGACAATTGACAAGAATTGCAAACAGGGGACCCGTAGGTTTATTACAATAAATAGAAAAACGAGAACGTAGTAAATTTAAGATAGTGTCCCCGGGATGACCGAGCCGGCGATGCCATTGATCCGTGGTGGTGGCAACAAAAGCATATGGGTTCACCGGTTGAGTGAATGGGTAAAGGTCACCCGTGCTGTCGTGGCGGGAAAGATGTGCCCCAGTCTTGTAATCCTTCACAGTAAAACCATAAGGATCAAATTCAATAGAAGTTTGGTTATCTATATTGAATTTTCGGATAGAAAGTAAATTTTTAATAATGTGCGGTGCATAAAGAATATTGTTTAATCGGTAGGTTCGGTTAGGGACACGGTAGGTCGTGTGGCCGGATCCTTGAATTGGTATTGAGTTACCATTTCCAACGTAAATAGACTTAACAGGAAAAGACGACGAATAATTGGAAATTTTACCTGGATCCGAAGTAAGATGTGTGGTTGCTCCGGAGTCCATGTGCCATGGGTCTTGACCATTCACGTTGACCTGTTGCATTGTTTGGGCCAGGTCCGACAAGGTGTAATCAGTGTACCCGGCGAAATTAGACGGTCTAGTGGACGAGGAAGCATGGGATGAGCCAGGGGAAGGTGGCGGTATTGGGCTGTAAGGTTGAGGTTGTAAGTTGGTGTAGTGGGCCTGCTGGGTGGGTTGGGCTTGTCTACCAGAACCGGTCCAAGGAGTTGTCCAGTTAGGTGGTGGTTGTTGGTTTTGGCTAAATAGTGGCTGTGATAAGTAAGGTGTGGGTGGCGGATTCCATTGTGTTTGCCAAGGTGGGGTAGGCCAGAAATTATTTTGGTGTTGTTGAGAACCACGACCTGAGCCCGAGTAGTTTCCTTTTCCGCGTTGATAACCACAGCCACTACGACCTCCTCTTCCTTGATAACCACGGCCATTACGACCACTGCGTCCTTGATACCCCAGATTAGTGGACTGACCACGTGGGTCAGGTGGTTCATTAATTGCTGCTAGAACCGTAGATGAACTCCTGACCTGGTTTTGGTTCTTGATTCTCATCTCTTCGTGTTGAAGCATGGTACATGCATTGTCCCACGTCGGTGCCAGTTGGTGAATGAGGGCACCGGCTACGGCGTATTCTTGTGGCAGTCCTTGGAAAAGTTGTGTAACTAATCGGGATTCAAGAACTGGTTGGCCGACATCGCCCAATTTATTTGCGATTTCTTTAAGCTTTTGACAATAGTCGTCAAGGGATGAACATGCGTTGAGGGTAAGATTTGAGAACTGTTGATTGATTGTACCTGCTCGAGCACTCTTATTGTTGAGGAATATGTTTTCAAGTTTGAGCCATGTCTCACGGGCAGTGGTTTTTATCTCGAGAACACGGTCCAAATATTCTTTCGAGATGGTGCTATAATCCATTGGAGAACCAAAGCATCTATCTCCTTCCATAGGCCATAGTCTTCGCTTGTTTCAGCCGGAGGTTCGGTTCCATCGATGTGATCCAAAACCTTATATGCAATAGCATAAAGAGTAAAGAATTTTGTCCATGATGAATATGTAAGAGTAGAACCGTCAAGGGTGCGAATCTTGGAATTGATATTTGTCACCGAGTACGCGGGATGCAAAACCGTAGCTTTGGCATCGGAGGTAGAGGAAGAATCTTCCTTTGAGTTGGTCATATTTGAATGTGATATTGGGAGGTGGGTTGGATGAAGCTTACGAATGTAGGGATTAAAAAAAAGAACGGCAACAATAGGTTAAACAATATTTGGTTGTGATACCATCTTGAATAATAGGTTATGAAATATTAGATGATTATTATTGAATCATTCCAACCCTTTATATAGGGAACTAATTACAAGGCAATACAATCATATCAAATCTTTTAAATATATAGCATATATTAGGTACAATTCTTTCTATGAATATGATAAAATAATATGGAATATATATCAACTAATAGGTTTAAGTGTGTTATAAAAATAATTTTAATATATTTTATAAGATTATTATAAATACAACGATATTTCATAAATCTTTAGATTAAAAAGATTTGCTTACTTATCCTTAAAAATATTTGCAAGTTAGTTACACTTAAATCTTTCTTTTGGTATTTTTCTTGAGGTATTAGCATTTCAAAAAGATTACAGTTATAGCACCCTTGTTCTGTTGTTCAAATTATAGTTAAATTTGACTTTTAAAACTATGATCTCATAGTTTTTTTTGGGTCACATTGATATTGCTAGATCAAACGTCTGTTAGTTGTGGATGTTGGTATTAAAGCACAATAGTATCTCAAACAACAGTAAACACAGGAAGAACAAGAAGAATATCAAGGAAGCTTTTCAATATTGAATATTAGGGTTTTTTAGGATACAACCATGCACAATGGGACTCAGCTTATTATAGGCATAAAATGACGATAAAAGCTCAACTAACCCTACTGACTCGGTAAAACAAGTACATGACCATTTACCACTTATTTAAAAAAACAAATATAAAACAAATACTTAATAAAGCAACCGCAGAATAATTAAATGAAATCCCACGTCCATAAAGAAGCTTCCAAGACCTTTGGATCATTTATTTTCACCCTTCCTTGATCCAAAGCATGTAACACCCGTCTCTTGTCTGTAGAACACAAATTTCTCCTTAAAGAGACTCTTTGTCAAAACATCTGCCAACTGCTCATGTGTACTGCAATATTCCAAACTCACTTGTTTTTGCATCACCATCTCACGAATAAAATGATATCTAAGTTCAATGTGCTTGGACCGAGCATGAAGCACCGGACTCTTGGACAAGTTGATTGCTGATTTGTTGTCACAATTAATCACTGTAGCCTCTTGTTGCTCAAAACCAAGGTCATTCAACACCCTCCTTAGCCAGATTGCCTCACAGGAAGCTCCAGAAGCTGCGATGTATTCAGCTTCTGTGCTGGACAATGCAACCGTTGCTTGTTTCTTTGAGCTCCAGGCTACTGCACTTCCTCCCAAGGTGAACACATAAGCTGAGATACTCTTCCGGTCATCTATACAAGAAGCCCAGTCACTATCACTAAAGCCAATCAACTTCAAATCATCTGTTTTTTTATACCAAATACCAAACTGAGCAGTGCTAGCCACATATCTAAGAACTCGCTTTGCTGCACCAAGATGAATCTTTGAAGGCGTTTGCATGTATCTTGAAATTAGACTTACAGCATAAGCTAGGTCGGGCCTAGAATGTGTAAGATAAATAAGCCCACCAACCAAGCTTCGATAATTCTCTTCATTAACTCTTTCAGCACCATCATCAAGAAGTAACTTTTCATTAGAATTGAGAGGAGTTGTTTCATAATTGCATGTTAACATCCCAAACTTAGTCAGCATAGTTTTAGCATACTTCTCTTGGGACAGGAAAATCCCTTCCTTGGTCTGCTTTACCTCTAGACCAAGAAAGTGTTCCATTACTCCCATGTCAATCATTTCAAAAGCATTCTTCATTTCTTGCTTAAATTCTACGATCAGGTTGTCACACGAAGCCATACAAATAATGTCATCCACATATAAACAAACATAGATGACATTACCTGAGCTATCCTTTTTGGTGTATAGAGTCGGCTCATTGTAGCTTCTAACATATCCATTCTCCAAGAAATAACCATCTATTTTAGCATACCAGGCACGGGGTGCCTGTTTAAGGCCATACAATGCTTTATTTAACTTATACACCATGTGTTCCTTTCCTTTGACAACAAAGCCTTCAGGTTGTTCTGGATAGATCTCTTCATTCAACTCACCATTCAAGAAGGTGGACTTAGCATCCATTTGGTGGATGGTCCAGCCCTTAAAAGCAGCTATACATAGAATTATTTGAATGGTTTCAAACCTGGCAACCGGTGCAAACGTCTCTTGAAAATCGATTCCGGGTTGTTGCGAGTAGCCTTTTGCAACTAGTCTTGCTTTATACTTGACTCCTTTGCCATCTTCCCCTTGTTTTGGCTTGAATAACCAACGAACACCTACCAAGTTTTTTTCAGCAGGTAGAGTGACCAGTTCCCACGTGTTGTTTTTTATTATGGCTTGAAGTTCAACTTCCATAACCCTTTTCCAATCTTGTGACTTCATTGCTTCACTGAAAGAGACCGGCTCGATTATGCTTAATGCAAATTGGCAAGCATTAAATTCTTCATCTTCATCTGAGATTCCTTCACCAGTAGCATAGTCCTTCAACCATGCAGGAGCCTTGGATACCCTTTTTAATGTGCCTGCAGTTTGACTTGTACCACTTTGTTGACTGTTAGAATTTGATGTGCCTTGGGAGGGGAAAATTATGGAGGGAAACATGTGATTGTGGTGAAAGGTTAGGTAGAGTTGTAGTAGTTTCAACAGTAACATTGTTAGGTGGTACAATATTTGAGGGTGAGTGTGACTCTTCATGCAAAGTGGTGTTAATAGGACTAGGTGTGGTCACATCAGTAGGGAAAGGGTCAAAGATTATGTGTTTGTTACTATTCTCTACATTAACCGGTCCCCAACCCCATTTTGTATCCTCCAAAAAAGTGACATCTCTTTTGACTGAAATTTTTTTGGTTATTGGGTTGTACAATCGATACCCATGAGTGTGATTGGAGTATCCTATAAAAATACTCCTTTCAGATTTACTTTCAAGTTTCCTCCTTAGTTGAGAAGGAACCAACCCATATGCCACACACCCCAAAAGTTTTCATGTGAGATACAAAACCAGACCATGCTTCCATAGGAGTTTGTTTTACCAAGGCCTTTGTAGGTGATCGATTCAACGTCGGTAGTCGCTACAGCTTCAGCCCACAGAAAATTTGGTAACTCACGTTCATGCAGCATGCTTCTTGCAAGATTTATCACAGTTCTATTTTTTCTTTCTACCACCCCATTGAGTTGGGGTGTGTAAGCTACCGTGAACTCGCGTTTAATTCCTTCTTCCTCACAGAACCTGTTAAATTCCGTTGAACAGAACTCCCCTCCTCGATCTGACCTTAGCACTTTGATACAACAATCACTTTCTTTTTCAACCATAGCTTTAAATATTTTGAATTTTTCAAAGGTTTCGTGTTTATGGGTGACAAAGAAAACCCAGCAGTCATCAATAAATAACAAGTAATATAAGCTTTTACCTAAGCTTGACACCTGCATTGGACCGCAGAGGTCGGTGTGAATGAGTTCTAGCTTGGCCTTGGCTCGAGTAGGAGTCCCTTTAAAAGGTGATCTTGCATGCTTACTTGTAATACATGATTCACATGTGATATTATGGTTAATCTTTGGAAGCCCTTGCACCATGCTATGATCGTGCAAGTGTTTCAGCCCTGCAAAGTGGAGATGACCAAAACGGCAATACCATTTAAGGGACTCTGCATCAAATTTCTTGGGTGCAGGTGAGTCTTGCACTGTCAACATGCATGCTGAGTCAACAACAAACATGTTGTTATTTGCAACTGGGGATTGAATCAACTTCTTTCCTGTAGACTTATTTCTAACAATACAATAACCATCATCAAACATAAGAGAATAACCCTTTCTCATAAACTGTCTCACACTGAGTAGGTTGTATCTTAGTGAAGGAACATAGTATACATTCTCAAGTATTTTGAAATCAGTGTCATTGATGAACATGATCACTGTCCCTTTACCTTCAACATTCACATATTCTTTTATCTCCAATTCTTACTTTCAATTTAAAATACTCATTCATATCAATAAAGATTTCTAAATTAACGGTCATATGGTTTAAGGCCCCTGAGTCCATGAACCATGTCTTCACTTTATCATCCGGTTGTGTTGTACTTAGCATCAGTAGGTGTTGCTCTTCTACATCATCTGGTTCCTCCCTGGGCTCATTTTCAGCAACATTGACTTGTGATTCTTCATTGTTATACCAACAATCCTTTTTAAAGTGCCCAAACTTTTTACAAGCATGACATTGGGGAACCTTACTTTTATCAAGATTAAAACGTCCTCTTCCAGCACCTCTACCTCTTTGAGACCCATGGCCTCGGCCTCTCCAATTGGAATTACGCCAACTAGAGTTTCTATTTTGTTCTTGCACAACCGGGAGGGCTTGTTCGTCGGTCTTTCAACAACATTAGTAGCTTTATCAAAGGATAACCTAATATTGATTCATTCCTCTTGAGATTGAAGTAACCCCATAAGTTTCACAGGGCTAGATCAAAGGACACTTCAATAGAGGGAATTACATAATCAAACTTAGGAGAGAGACTCCTAAGAATTTTTTGATCACTAACCTCTTCCCCATAAGATCTCTGCTGACCGACATTATTCATAACCCTTGAGAAGTAGTCGCCAACAACTTCTTCCTCCTTCATGGTCAGAGTTTCAAAGCCACGATGTAGTCCTTGAAGTTTCACAGATTGGACCTGGGAGTCCCCTTGGAACTCGATCTACAAAATATCCCAGGTCTGTTTAGCAGTTTCTGCTGCAGCAATTCGGGAGAAACGGATGTCGTGAACTCCTTGCTGAATGATAGTCATGGCCTGTGCATCCTTCTTTCTCATTTCTCTGTTGTTATCTGCACCATCACTGACAGCCGTTACCCCCAAATAAGTGACGTCCCACAACTCCTTAGATCGTAGTGTAGTTTTCATTCTGAGGCTCCAATGCTCATAGCCATCTCCCCTGAAGACAGGAATCACAGAGGTGACATTGGAGGATGAGCTGGCATTTTCATTAATCGACCCCGGGCAGATTACGGGTAATCTGGGGGTTAAATAGATGTTTCCCACGAGGGGTTAGACCCGGCAAAGATGGTTCTTCTGATAACCTGCAAAACAGACACCGTGAGCTCGTCACTGAGAAGGAGGGGTACCTCCTTGTGACCACCCTCCGGCGTGAGAATCAGACTAGATTGCTCTTGAATATAAGTGTATATTAAGAGATTGCTAGAGCAGATATCAGGTATAAGATATGAGATACAAGATAAGATGAGATGATCATACCATTTGGGGTATTTATAGCCGAAGGTATAGCCGGCTGAATAGTATTCCTGTTCTACCAACTGTAGCCTACGCACGTGCCATGCTGGTAGTTGGGGGTAGGCAGCGGCTGACAGTGACCAGGCCTGCTGTGTACTATTCCTTTTCCACCAACTGCAGGCTATGCACGTGATATGACAGGAGTTGGTGAGTAGGCAGCGGCTAATAGTGACATACAGTACAAGAGCATGCTGCTCGCCATACTGTTGTCAATGAGCTGTCGTATCTCTGGTCAGATCTTTTGCCCATACCTCGTCAGGTACAGTACAAAAGATCCTCCAGTATCGTACGGACCGGCTCATTTGGGCGGGAGTATTCCCCCTCCCGCCTTTGTGCGGGATTGTTCCCGGCTTTGCTCATTTCTTCTTCAGGTGACATTACTGAATTATTTTGAGAGCTAAGTGCCTTGTGCGTGTAGCCTTGCTGCGCGGGTGACCTTCCCTGATGGCTTGTATCCGCAGCTGCGGGAACAGGCGGAGTACTTCACCATTGGGAGGCATTTCCTGCGGGAACAGCTTGCGTACTGCGCGTAAGGACGTCACGTCTCTGAGCATGGTGGGTCCTGCGGATCCAGTTGGTTTCTGCGCAGACGTCTCTCTTCAAGGTGAGTCCTGCGGGTCCAACTGGGCTCTGCTGGGACCTACCTCTTCAAGTCCCCCCAGTCCAATGTTCTTCTCATGAATGTTTAATAAGTGAGGTGAACTTTTGGACTTAAGCAAAGGGTTTTGAAAAGGGTTTAGTTTTAAGGTTTTCCATGGGGATTCTTCCCGCGGAAGTCTTAATGTCACTTGCAGAAATTCCCGACTTTCCTGCTTGATCTTTGGGTATGATGCGGGTAGGTCTGTAACCTCCTCGCAAGTCAGGAGCGTTGAGTCCCACTTGTGTAGATTCTCCATGAGGTTTTGGTAGTTTTGAACATAGTGATCAATTATGTTAAAACAACCAATTCCATCTTGGAGCTTCAAACAATATAGTTCTCGACGTTCTCGCTATGCGGGGATGTTATTCCCGTTTCCGCAAGCATGGCCCAGAAGATCCTTCTTGGTTTCAATTCCCTACGGAGTGCTAGGTATGTGAAGGGTTTTGCCTTGACACTGTACCCGCACTCGTCTTATAGTTACTTTACTTCCAAGGTATTCCTGGCTTCAATTCCTTGCGGGTGCTAAGTATGTGAAGGGTTTTGCCTTGACACTGTACTCGCACCCATCTTATGGTTACTTGGTTGCCTAGGTATTCTTGGCTTCAATTCCTTGTAGGTGCTAAGTATGTGAAGGGTTTTGCCTTAACACTGTACTCGCACCTGTCTTATAGTTTCTTGGTTGCCAAGGTAAGGGGTATTTTCCCGCTTACTTTTGAATCTTTTTGAAATTTTGAAATTCGAAGTTGGTGAAAGGATAAGAACAGTCCAAACTGTTGAAACGTCGTCCAACGGTTTCTTCTGACTGTGTCAGGACGTGCAGGAAGTTATGGCGACGTGACAGTACATGGTCATTCCAGACGCTTTTTCAGGCGCGTGGGCGCGATTTTTCGGGCGCGTGGCCGCGAAATTAATGGCACGCGTCCTTTCAACAGCTGTTGCCAGCTTGCACTTTGCCACGTGTCATAGTTTCATTGCACCTGCGATTTCTCTCTCTTCCGCATTAAATTCATCGCATTAATTGCGATGAGTATATAAAGGGGGAGAGGGTCCTTTGTAATTCACACTTTCACTCTTCTCTTCTTGTAAACGATTTCCGGCGAATACTTTCTGCCAAGCATTCTCCTGAAATCACTCTTCTTTACCTCTAAACCATGTCTTCTACTCACGATTTTGAAGCTGCTGCCGAAGAATCTGACGTGCACGTCGAGATCCCAACGTCTACGTCTGATAAAGACGATAAGAGCACTGCTGGCGAATGCCAGTGTGCTCTTCCGGCCGACCTCTATCGGTACGTCGTCCGGAAGTTCATGCTCGAGCCGTTCGAGCCTGAGTTTCCGGAGCCACACCAGACGGTGTACGATGCCCCCAAGGGCAAGATAGGGGTGTACGCTGCATTCTTCGTTTATGGGAATCTCAGTTTCCCATTGACGAAGTTTGTATACCGTGTCTTGGAGAGGCACGGGGTGCATTTGACGGAGGTACACCCGATGGCGATCGCCAAGATCCGCCACTTTGAGTGGGTGTGCCTCATTCTGGGCGTGGAGCCCCATGTTGACCGGTTGATGACCTTCTATTCTTGGAGGTGCATCCAGGGGTGGTACACCTTGGTCAATCGTATCAAGGGGTTGAAGATCTGCGCTACCGAGCGCAGTCTTCGGTCGTGGAAGAGTGAGTTTTTTTATATCTCCGCTCGCGTCGTCCCCCTTGCGATGACGTTTAAGAATGGGAGAGCACTCCCAGCCCTTCACGCCCTCAACTACCAGGAGGCGGAATGGTTCGCCAAGATCTCCCGGATCCAGACTCCGGTGTACCGCTTTGCGGAGTCTGGGATGGTGATGCTTGGGATGAGCCGGGTGTGGAAGGAGGCGTCCCAGATTCCCATCGTCCTCGAATACGGTTTGAACTCTATCCCTTACGGTATGCTCTGTCTTCTTTGTTAATATAGGTTTTTCTTCTAACTGTTTCTTTCTTATTTCAGAGGAGAACGACTTGCAGTCTCTCCTGCAGCCGCGGGAGAGTGATGGTCCCGCTCGGATGGGTACTCGTGCTCTAGATGAGAACGAGTTGCCCATCCTTGAACAGACGGCGGATCGGTTCGTGGAGGTCTACCCGCCAGGCCACGAGATCCTGTGTGACAACTGCCCAATCCGACCCGACCCAGGTACCCGTTTTCGAATCCGATTCTTTTTATGATTTAAAATTTGATTATTAATCTTTGTAAATTTGACATTTAATAAATTATATATATATATTTATTTTATATTTATTACTAATAATAATAATTCCTTTCCGCCGTCCCGCCTCTTTTTCTCTCTTGTCGCCGTCCCGCCTCTTTCTCTCTCTTGTCGCCGTCCCGCCTCTTTGCTTAACCCTTAAGCCTGGACTCCCTTTCCTCTTAACTCTTTGCTTGTCCTTTGGTTCTTCCCGCCTAAGGATGTCTGCGCAGCTTCACGCGCCAGACTCCTTACAAGGAAGCCTGCGTGAAGACCAGCTGTTCCTGCGATACGCGAGGAGAACTATTCCCGCGACGCGCAAAGGATTGTAGTTCTTCCCGCGGCGCGCTAAGAATGGTAGTTCTTCCCGCGGCGCGCTAAGAATGGTAGCTCTTCCCGCGGCGCGCTAAGAATGGTAGCTCTTCCCGCGGCGCGCTAAGGATTATAGTTCTTCCCGCGGCGCGCTAAGGATTGTTCTCTGTCTGCCTTCGCCCTCGCGCGCGCTCGAATCTTCTCGCGCTAGACCTTAAGTCTTTTCTTCAGTTTATGCCAGCCTGTATGCTTTTGAACTATCTTATCTTTTGAGCACTGTAGGTCAGTTCCGACATCTGTCCGAAGAGCCACTTTCGGCGCAGCATGCGCACCAATCCTATTGGTTGACAGAAAAAGTGACTGACATAATCTTTTGAAATCTTCTTTTGCATGTCTTGAACAGTGTTTTATCTGACGCCTCCCATGCTTTGACCTGTATCCTGTCAGCTTTTCCCCATCCCCTGCAGCTGCCGGCATATCTTTTGATATCTTTTGCTTTTGGTTTCTTGTACTTTTTAATATCTTTTGCTTGATTTGATAAGATCTTTTTCCCCTTTCAAGGGATTGTGTTCCCTTGGGTTTTCCTATAAATTAAGCTAATTTCTTGTTTATTAACACTACACACACTACACTTAAAACACTCCCCAAATATCTCTCCCTTTTGCTCTCTGCCGTAGTTCCTCTGCAACTCCTCTCCTTGCCTCCGTCTTCTCTTCTGTTCTGCCCAGAATCTCGGTAAATATAAATATATATATTTTAATTTGTTTAACTAACAAAAATCGATACTTACTGCATATATTCAAGACACAAAAACCAATCGTTGAACCAATAACCTTTTATTTATAGGTTAACTTGTGCTTGTTTAAAAGTTGGATTCTTGCATTATCTTTCAACACACCTTTTACAGGTGAGTAATCTCGTACTTAATCCCCTTTTATTTTTAACGTTTTGGGATGCTCATGTGTTCATACAACTTGAGTCTTAAACTTGTTTATGAACTTTATGTGCGCAAAACCCCATGTGTTATGGACGTTTACTTGGCTGTTTATTTGTATGTGTGAATCATTAACCGCTTTGACGGCCTATTCCGAAGTTTTCATGGATCCATTAGATGAACACGGGAGACCTATCGTTTACGGTTTTCTTGTTTTGTTACACATGCACGTATGATTTCTCGTTTTTGTGCTCAATTGGGAGCACGGATTGAACTATGAGCTATGATCTATTTAGGCTTGATCACAATCTGATTACACCCTATGTTAAACCCCAGTTAAGCACATGTTGCGCGCAGTGTTTGTATTATCTATTTATATCTATTAAACTTGATTTCTCACCGACACGCAAGTGTTGACGTTTTATTTTAACACATGTTCAGGTTTGCTGTAGCTGCTTTTGGGAATCTCAAGGACGCGTAGGATGTTTTCTTTTTGTTTGGACCTAGATTAAAATGTAACAAGACATATTATGTTATTTGAATATTTTAAGTTATGATATGATTTATGTTACTTTCCGATTCATGTTCTGCGCGTGCGCAATGAAAATGTATTTATTAAATATTGACACCCAAATAGTGTCACGAGTAATGAAACAATACGTGGCGCCCCGATGTATAATCCGCCATCGGTCGGGGTGTTACAGATTGGTATCAGAGCTCTGTAACTTTAGGATAGGTGGTTAGACGTAACGACCTAGAATACCTAAGAGTCCCTTCTCGCGCATGAGAAATATCTCATGTTTGCGCGCTAATTGTTAATTACTCGATATTTATAAAATATGCTTGCGCATATGCAGCACATGATTTCGTGATTTATTTGCGATCTTTCGATTTTTATTGTTAAATTTCAATCTATTTCTTTACTTACATATTCGTTTGTTGTGGGGATTGAAAATCCGAGAAGTCATGGTGGTACATGAATAGTTGATTTTCAATTACCATTAACTTTATGTTTTAAATTGAAGATTTGAAAAGTCATGGTGATACATGAATTGTCAATCTCCAATATTCATTTACTCGATATTTTAAATTGAAGATTTGAAAAGTCATGGTGATACATGAATTGTCAATCTCCAATATTCATCTACTCGATATTTTAAATTGAAGATTTGAAAAGTCATGGTGATACATGAATTGTCAATCTCCAATATTCATCTACTCGATATTTTAAATTGAAGATTTGAAAAGTCATGGTGATACATGAATTGTCAACCTTCGATGCTCGTTTACTCGATATTTTAAATTGAGAATTCGGAAAGTCATGGTGATGCATGAATTGTCGATTTTCAATTCGAATTCATTATCTGTATCAAGTTTGCATTTAAATTCATATTTTACTTCAAAATTTGATAGCATTTAACTCCGCGAAACAAGCTTTACGACGATATACCTTGCGCTAAAACGATTTCCCATACCAAGATATTAACAAAAATTAAAATTTTTATAGAATGCCTCCGCTATCTCGCCGTTATCAGAGGAGAGAAGCCGCGCGCAGACGTAGGCAGCAACGTTCCCAGGAAATGGCCGCCGCGATAGCCCAAGCCTTAAACAAAAATAATCCCAACCCCTCCGGATACAATATTAAATCCTTTAATGCGGGTAACCCTCCGAAATTCACAGGGCTTGAAGGAGCCACCGTAATGCTCCAATGGCTCGAGAAAATTAAGAACACCTTCCTCCATACCCAATGCCCTCCAGACCGACGAACCTTATACGCCTCAAGTGTCCTAGAATCAAGGGCGCTTACTTGGTGGAACGGAGTAGCTCACGCGCGTGGCGCAGAGGCTGTTTCTAGCATGCTCTGGGAGGAATTCAAAGAACTTTTGACTAGAGAATTCTGTCCTCCCAACGAAATAAAGCGCCTTGAGGAGGAATTTTGGAACTTGAAGCAGTACAGTGGCGAAGCGCGCGAGTACGCGACGCGCTTCCACGAACTAAGTTTGCTTGTCCCGCACCTAGTTACCCCTTCCCGCCGAGCCATCGAGAAGTTTCTTGGGGGTCTCCCCATGGAAATTCAAGATTCTGTATGGGCCAGGAACCCAGCAACCCTCTCTGACGCCATCGAGTTGGCCGCTGTGCTCAGCGACAACCATGTCAGGGCAGGAACCCTGTTCCTGCGAGGAGCCGAAAAGACCAAACTCACCAAGACTGTCCCAGAACCAACAGAAACCAAGCCAGAACCCTCAAACCATAACAACCTCAAGCGCAGGCGCAAATCCAACCATCAAGCCTACGCGCTTACCAACCCGCTTGTTGTCCAGCAACCCGCCTACCAACCTCTAGTACACGCTCCTAACCCACTGTCAACTTACCCAACACCCCCTGTAGTCCATAACTATGCCTTAACCAATCCCGCACTCCCTACCCCGTCAACTAAGAAACCTTACACATGAAACCAGCCCTTTTGCCCAACCTGTAGACTTCACCATCCAACTCAAGTCCCATGTCGACAATGTAACCGATGTGGCCGTACTGGTCACAATGCTGAGAACTGTAGAGTCCTTCCCGCCAACCCAATCGCGCAAACACCACCAACTTACCCGCTAAACCCCCAACCAACATACCCTAATCCACGACCCAGGTCGTGCTATAACTGCGGTGACCCCAGTCATTTCCGGAACGCGTGCCCGAGACTGCAAGTGCAAATTACGCAAGCTAATCCGGTTAACCAAATTTCAAACCAAGTAACGCGCGGCTGAGCTTTTAATATAACCGCGCACCAAGCGCAAGCGAATAATGACGTGGTTAATGGTACATTTTTACTTAACGGACAATATGCATCTATACTTTTTGATACTGGCGCCGATAGAAGTTTTATTTCTCGCGCATTTGAACAAAAACTCGCGCGACCGCGAGTAAACTTAAACGAAAACTTTTCAGTTGAATTGGCTAATGGTGAAACTATTTTAATAAACTCCGTGATCAAAGATTGCACGTTTAACCTTAATGAACACGATTTTCTAATTGACCTCATTCCCATGCCTTTTGGAAGTTTTGATGTTATTATTGGTATGGACTGGCTCTCGCAAAATCGCGCCGAAGTAATCTGCGCCAAGAAGTTGATTCGCATTCCTCGGGAAAATGGTGAAAATCTTCATATCTACGGCGAGAAACCATCTAACGGTCTTAAACTTATGTCATGCTCTGAAGCCCGAAGACTTTTACGAAAGAAATGTGTCGCGTTCTTAGCTCATGTGGTCAAACCCGAAGAAGGAAAGAAGAAACTTTCTGAAATCCCCATCGTGCGTGACTTTCCTGAAGTCTTCCCCGATGATCTTTCTGGTTTACCTCCCGCTCGGGAAGTCGAGTTTCGTGTTGATCTTGTCCCTGGTGCATCCCCCGTA